>NW_007249245.1:902936-916548 GCF_000164805.1 Carlito syrichta
TCTCGAACCCGTGGGCTCAGGCAATCCACTCACTTCAGCCTCCCAAAGGCGCGGGATTATAGGCTGAGCCACCAAGCCCAGCTTATTTTTCTTTTAGAGACTAGATCTAACTATGTTGTCCAGGATGGTCTCAAACTACTGGCCTCAACAATTCCTACAGCTTTGACCTCTCAAAGTGCTAAGATTACAGATGTGAGCCACCTTGCCTGGCCTCCATAAGATTTTCTATATAAACAATTATCATTTGTGAATAAAGTTTTACTTCTTCCTTTCAAATCTGTATGACTTTTATTTTCCTTTTCCTTTTTTTTTTTTTAATGTCAGAATTTACTGAGAATAAAATGTTAAAATTATTTTGACCAGGCATGGTAGCTCACACCTGTAATCCCAGCACTTTGGGAGGCTGAGGCAAGAGGATTGCCTGAGCCCAGGGGTTCGAGATCAGACTGGGCAACTTGGCAAGACCTCGTCTCTACAATAAATCAAAAAAATTAGCTGGGCAGGGTGGCACATGCCTGTGGTTCCAGCTACTTGGAAGGTTGAAGTGGAAGGATCGCTTGTGCCCAGCAGGTCATGGCTGTGGTGGCTGTGAGTGTGCCGGTGCACTCCAGCCTGGGCAACAGAGTGAGATTCTGACTCAAAAAAATACATAAATAAATAAAAAAAATGATTTTGCTCACTTTGAATTGAATACAGTATAACATCAGAATGGTGCACCCATTTTATTATTTCATTTTGGCTAGAGCTGGAATGGGGTCTCTAATGTCTGAAAAGGTTAAAGGGACTCCCCATTATTTTTTTTTTCTTGTTGCTTTGGCCAAATGGCAGCCTCATTTGTTTGGAACTTCACAACAACCTTAGAGCATAAAACTCAGATAACCTTATCTTTTTGGCTCAAAGAATCAGAAAAAAGGGTTCCTGGAAGCCAGAGAATGTAGGAGAAACTGTGGAGAGAGCAAGAGAAAGAGGGTCTTTAATTCTGTTTATGAACTGACATAGGTCCCAGACTTACATGGAGCCATGTGTCCTTGAACTTGACTGCAGAGTAAGACCTCAACTAAAAAACACTATTAGGTGAAAAATCAATGGGGAACTTTTATAATGGACTAGATTTCCAATACCTAAACCCACTGATCAATCTTGACATCACTAGAAGTAAGAACACCAGATCATGTGCCTCAACACGAGGCAATGAAAGTATATAACACCACTAGGAAGTATCCAAGCTGCTGGATCTAAGAAATTACAAGGGACAGAGAAGTAAATTCACCACCAGGAGAATGCAACCAGACAAATCTAGAATATGAGAAATTCTACAGAATTATCCAGTATTGTCAATAAAGGGTATGCCAAAAAAGAGGGGAAGGGGAGGGGGTGGTATTAATAAGAGACAAACATATCAACCAAATGCAATGTATGGATCTCTTCTGGATCTTGATTTGAACTACCCCATTATAAAAGACATTGTGAAAACAATTAGAAAATATTAAACAAGAGGAAAGCAGATATCAAAGAATCTGTTTTGTTAGATGTTAGAATTCGTTTTGTTAGATGTTTTCTACTTATGCTAAAAAATGAAATTATATCATCTATTCCTTACATTTTCATTGAACTTTTTCACAGCATTTTCATAGGAATTCTCTTCCAGATTCAAATTCAATTCTCCTTCCGAACATTAAAGGGATATAACTACATTGAGAGAAGCTCCCAGATTATTCAGGTAATTAAGTCACTTACCCTGAGCTTGTAGAAGTTTAAGGGTAGCTTCGGCTCTGGCTCTGGCTTCTCTCTGGGATTTAGTTAAAAGTTTCCCTTCTTTTTTCAAGCGTTCTTTTCTTTCTTTTTCTTTTTGCTTTTTTCTTTCTCTTTTCTCCTGTTCCAATCGTTCCTATAAAAGAGTACATGTCAGACAAAAATTGTATCTGCTTAATGAACTATAAAATTTAAATGTTAATAACCCAAAATTCAAACAAAGCTCTTGAGATAGATGCAAAGTGTTATGCTAAGAGGGTACAAATGAAAAAAAAAAAAATTTTTTTTTTTTTTTTTTTTTTGAGTTAGAGTCTCACTCTGTCGCCCAGACTGGAGTGCAGTGGCCGCTCCCGGCCACCACAGCCTCGACCTGCTGGGCTCCGGCGATTCTTCCACCTCAGCCTTCTAAGTAGCCGGAATTACAGGCATGCACTACCACACCCGGTTGATTTTTTTATTTATTATAAAGATGAGGTCTCGCTGCCCAGGCGGGTCTCGAACCCGCGGGCTCAGGCAATCCACTCACCTCAGCCTCCCAAATATTTTTTAATTTTAATTTTTTTTTTTTTTGAGACAGGGTCTCACTGTTACCCAGGCTGGAATGTAGCAGTGCAATCATAACTCACTGAAGCCTCAAATTACTGGGCTCAGTGATCCTTCCACTTCAGCTTCCTAAGTAGCTGGACTGTAGGTGTGTGCCACCACATCTAATTTTTTAATTAATTTTTTTTAATGTATAGACAGGGGTCTCGCTATATTGCCTAGCCTGGTCTTGAACTACTGCCTCAGCCTCCCAAAGCACTGGGAATACAAGGATGAGCCATCATGCCTAGCCTTCTGCGAAAATATTTTAAATGTTGTTCATAATCACATCATATTAGATTATTGGCAATGATACATAAACAACTACTAACTGCACTTGAGAAAATAAAGGTTTTCTGTAACTCTTCATCTTCATATTTGTATCGAATAACATAACTGAATTGCCATGCAACTATGAAATTCTTAGAAGCAGAAAATGAGAGGGATTTTATAGAGAACAGATTATAAATTAAGCACAATATCAATGCTAGCAACTTCATAAAAACATATCTCTTAGGCTGGGTGCGGTGGCTCACGCCTATAATCCTAGCACTTTGGGAGGCTGAGGTGAGGATTACCTGAGCCCATGGGTTTGAGACCAGCCTGGGCAACTTGGTGAGACCTCATTTCTATAATAAATAAAAAAATTAGCTGGGCGTGGTGGCACATGCCTGTAGTTCCAGCTAATTGGAAGGCTGAAGCGGAAGGATCGCCTGAGCCCAGTAGGTCAAGGTTGCAGTGGCCGTGAGCATGCCACTGCATTCCAGCCTGGGCAACAGAATGAGACTCCAACTCAAAAAAGTAAAAAAATAAATAAAAGAAAATGAAAGAAAAAACATACCTCTTCTTTACGCTTGGCCTCTAATTCTTCAAGTCGTTTTATACGTTCTTCCTCTTCTCTTTTCTGTCTTTCTTCTTCTTCTTTAAGCTTAGCCAGAGCTTCTTGCATAGCTTTAACAGTGGCTTTACTAGGTCCTTTTTTCTTCTCTTTCTCTTTTTCTTCCTTTTCTCCTTTTTTCTTCTTCTTATCTTTTTTCTTTTTGTCACCTTCATTATCATCTACCAAAACAAAATAAAGGCTAAGTATTAAAAAAAAAAAAAAAAGAGTCATTTCCTATGGCAACAATGAACAAAACCCAGCCAGAATTCAAGGACCATAATAGGCCAAGGCTGATGCCAGTAACAGGCCAGAGTCTATAAACATCAAGGCGTCCCAAGCACTTAAGTACCCAGAATGGCTCTGAATAACCCACAATTGGCCTCCTGAGAAGTCTACAATGCTAGTGTTGGTCTGAGTTGTCCCAACAAATATAAGACAGAAAAATCTTGTCAGCAATGAAAGGGCAATACTGTATCTAATGTATCTCTTAATCCATGGTATCTGGACAGAGTTGAGGGCACCTGGCAGATGCCTGTCTAAAATTCTAACAAATACAATGAACTAATTCCCATCTAAGTTCTATAGATAGTTTTACTTCTATAAAATGGAGGTTATAAGAATGTTAGCCGGGCTTGGTGGCTCAGCCTGTAATCCCAGCACTTTGGGAAGCTGAGGTGAGTGGATTGCCTGAGCCTGCAGGTTCGAGACCCACCTGGGCAACTTGGTGAGACCTCATCTCTACAATAAATCAAAAATTAGGCGTAGTAGTGCGCGCCTGTAGTTCCAGCTACTTCGAAGGCTGAGGCGGAAAGGATTGCCAGAGCCCAGCAGGTCGAGGCTGCAGTGGCTGGGAGCAGCCACTGCACTCCAGTCTGGGTGACAGAGTGAGACTCCAACTCAAAAAAAAAAAGGAAAAAAAAAAATTATGTCCACTCTAAAAGGATAATAGGAGGATAAAATACAAAAATATAGGCAAGTATACTCCAAGACCTCTAAAGAATTAAAAGTTATAAAGCTACTTTCACGATGTTCCTCTTTCTCTCCTCAAAGATGTCCAGATCATAAAAATTTTAGCATTTAGAAAAGCTATACTGGCTGAGCATAGTGGCTCACATCTGTAATCCTAGCACTTTGGGGGGTTGAGGTGGGAGGACAGCTTGAGTCCAAGAGTTTGAAACCAAACTAGACAATATGGCAAGACTTAGTCTCTACCAAAAAAATTAAAAAATTAGTCAGAATGGTGACACATGCCTGTAGCCCCAGCTACTCAGGAGGCTGAGGCAAAGGACTGATAGAGTCAGTCCAGGAAGTTGAGGCTGCGCAGAGCTGTGATTATTCCACTGCACTCCGGCCTTGGTGAAAGAGTGAGACTCCAACTCAAAAACAAGTAAACAAATAAATAAGCTATGTCTTAAAAAAAAAAAAAACTATTTCAAGTTTAAGAACTTGTTCGATTAGAGACCAGCCTGGGCAACTTGGTAAGACCTCATTTATACAATAAATCAAAAATTTAGCTGGGCATGGTGACGCCTGCCTGTAATTCTAGCTACTAGGAAGGCTGAGGTGGAAGGATCGCCTGAGCCCAGCAAGTCGAGGCTGCAGTGACTGTGAGCGTGCCACTGCACTCCAGTCTAGGCGATAGAGTGAGACTCTGACCCCCCCCCCCAAAAAACTTGTCTTTCTGTGCAAACCATTTGATCTTTAGTTATTTTCATTCTAAATAAGAGAAAGAAGTTGGCCAGAATTCTTTTTAATTGGAAAATATGGCTCATTATTGCTTAAAAGATGTTAACTAATTTTAGCATAACTAATTTTAGTTAAGTTTTTAAGTTAAACATGTGACAATGTTAGCCATAAAATACACTTTATGAATGAAATAGATTAAACTGGGTTTTTAAACACAAGAAAGACATTATTAGACACTGAGTTATCAGAAGGGCACAGCATAAAACAGTTTCACAGTGAAATTCTACAAACACTCCAGTCTGTACATAAATCATTTGATAGATATTTTATATTATATATGTAAATGCTTAACAATGAAAATTAAGTGAAGAGTACTTACATGAAATTTGAAAAAGGCTTCTTACAATAAAGTGCCTTTATAACCAAGAACATATAACAAAATAACTCTGGGGCATAATGATCTTGACTTAGACTTTGTATTGAAAGCCTTTTTTGCTCTTTCCTCTACAGTAATACCAACCTTCTGCAGCTATAGGAGTCTCTCCTTTCTCTTCAGAGGCAGGGGTTCCAGTATCAAGAGACACTTTGTATTTTACAGCTTCATCTTCAGATTTTTTCTGATATTCCTTTTGTTTACTCTGATCCTTTTTGCCTGATTCTAACTCTTCTTTTTCTTTCAGTTTTCTCAGTTTTGCTTTTTCTTCATCTCGCTTTTTTCTCTCGCGCTCCTTCTTTTCTGCCTTCTTTTGGGCCACTGTCTTAATTTTGAAAGAGGAATCATCATCTTCATTCCCACTTTCTACATTAGGACCTGGCTTGTTTTTCTGATTTTTTTTCTGTCCTTTTCTAGACTGCAAAAATTCATCTGATTCATCACCACTTTCACCTGAAGAATTTACTCTGGGACACTCTTTAATTCTTTTACTGTTATCCTCCTCCTCTTCGGACTCATCCTCTTTCTTATTTGATTTCTGCGCTTTCCCTTTAGCTTTTTTAGAAAGTTTATTAAAATCGTCATCATCATCACTCCCAGAGTATATTTCCATTTTTGGTTTTGTAGTCTTTTTTGATTTTGAATCTTTATCTTCCAATTCTTCACTATCATTATCATCAAAACTCTGTTTTTTGCCCTTCTGTCCTTTCTTTTTTTTATCTTGTTTTGAGGTGAATTCCTCTTCATTGTTTTCTGTCGGCTAAAAAATTTCCACTGTTAGAAATATTAACAGAATTATATTTCATTTTTTAAAAAATAATTGACACCACTCAGAGTCATGTGCTTCATTAAGTAAGCAAAACAAAAATCTCTCAAAATAATTTCAAAATAAGATATTTTTATAGGAATACAAAACTCAATAAAGCACCAGAAGTTAACCTCGCCTTCAGACATATCTCACATTCACTGCAAATTTTTAGAATCTGAAATAAGCACTAATCACTAGTCCACATTTACTAACTTTATATAGCATGCAAAGGGAAAACTGAGAGAAAAAAAAAATCTATTATTTCCCCATTACTTTGAGACTTACTCAAATTTAAAGGATGAAAAAGAAACTATAAAAAACTGAAGGCAGAGATGGAGGATATCATCATATCTCCAAATGTACCCATTTTATTAACAAGCAACCATACCATAAAATACCTTTACATTCCAGTTCTCCCTTTGGCATCACACTTTATATAAACTTTTAGTTAACATGTACACTGCTCAAAAGTTTCCAAGTGCATCTCCTAAAACAACACTAGAAAGCACAAATACAAGGGTGCCTGAACAATGCATGTTTGTATACCTAACCCTTAACTGTACCCCACAATTTTAAAATAAAAAATGTTAAAAAAAAAGCATAAATAGAACATGAAATATGAACAGGTAACAACAATCTGTCTTTCACCTTTACTGCAGCAGTTTCTCTGTCAGCTTTGATGCCTTGAGCTTCCAAAGACAATTCTTCCAGTTCTTTCAGGATATCATCTTCACTAGAAAAGGATTAAAATACATTTTGAAGCACTGATATAGTTTATTAAGTGAATATAGTACCAGAACTCAAAAATCAAATATATTTAAAATATACTGCTGGGCACAGTGTCTCATGTCTCTAATTCCAGCACTTCGGGAGGCTGAACCAGGAGTCTGAGACCAGCCTAGGCAATATGGCAAGACCTCGTCTCTACAAAAAATAAAAAAATCAGTCAGGTATGCGGGTATGCACCTGTATCCCCAGCTACTTGGGAGGCTGAGGTGGAAGGATCACCTGAGCCCAGGAGGTGGAGGCTGCAGTAAGCCCTGATCATGCCACTTCACTTCAGCCTGAGTGACAGAGCAAGACTCAAAAAAACAAATAAAACATAACATAAAAAATAAAATAAAATATACTTACTCAGCTGGGCTCGGTGGCTCAGCCTGTAATCCCGCGCCTTTGGGAGGCTGAGGTGAGTGGATTGCCTGAGCCCGCGGGTTCAAGACCCGCCTGGGTAGGCGAGACCTCATCTCTACAATAAATCAAAAAATTAGCCGGGCGTGGTAGCACGCGCCTGTAATTCCGGCTACTCGGAAGGCTGAGGCGGAAGGATCGCTGGAGCCCAGCAGGTCAAGGCTGCGGTGGCCAGGAGCGGCCACTGCACTCCAGTCTGGGCGACAGAGTGAGACTCCAACTCAAAAAAAAACAAAAACAAACAAACAAACAAACAAAATATATATATATATACTTACTCAAAGTCCTGCTTTTTTTTCTCCTTTTTCTTTTTCCCCTTTGACTTCTGAGGTTCCTGCTCCTTGGCAGCACCAGCTCCTTCTATTTCTGCAGCCAAGGCATCAAGATCAATGTCATCCTTGGCACTTAAATGAAAACAAAGACAACCTAAATGTCACTCAAGAGCAAATTAATCTATCACACATTCACTTACATAAAAATATTTATCATTTTAACTTTTCATGCATTAGCAGCACACTGAGAAAAATCATTTGGCAAGCTCTTTCATGAGTATATGATTTATAGCTACTTATCAGCCTCCCTCTACATCTGCTCTAATAAAGTTTCTGGGTTACAGTCAATTCAGAGAGCTGTAACAAAAAGCTCCAGAAATTTTAAAAAATCTAGGCAATCAGGAAAAGGGAATTAAATTTTGCAGATACTAAAGGTTTTCCTGGTGTCTGAATGGAGTTATTTACAAAATGGAGAGCACTTAAAAGATAAAACAAGTCTTATTTCTTGACTATTGATAGCATCACCTAAAATGCATCTTGTGCATTTTTAATTGGAATAGCAGAAATTTTAGAGAAGCAAGGAATCTTTAGAGATCCAGTCTATTATCTTATTTTACCAGTGGGAAAACTAAAATGCACAAAGCTTGAATACCTTCAGAAAAACATAACTACCCATTCAAATCTAAATGAGTTAGGAATGACTCACTAAATAAAACACATAAAACCACCAAAAATGCAGAATCAAACCTGCTCACAAATTTCCACATTCCTAGTTTCATTTCTGGTTCCATCCCAATGTCCTCAACTATCCACATTATTTGCAAATAAATCAAACTAAGTTCCAGCTAAAACCTACAGAAAGTGAACAAGGTCTGCAAGCAGATGAATCCAACTGAATGACACAATAAGAAAACAACTCAGGTAATATGAACCTCATAGGTGGATACTTTGTACAGAGATGCTTTATCTCAGTAAAGTGAATTTCTATAGAGAAATAAGGAACTTCTAACTATATGATAAACATAATTTAAAGATTATATAATAAGACATTGAGGATACAGAATATCCCAAAGGAGCTTAATAGGGAAGACAGCAAAATAAATAAACCACAAATTGAAATATGCTAAGTGCCAAGAAGTGAAACAATATAATGCGCTTATAAATAGTTAGCCAGAATTGAAATGTGTTCCCTTTCGTCCTATATTTTAGACAGTTTATTTGACACTGAACTACTGCAGAAGCAGTGATTTCCTACAGCACCAAACCCAGAATGGAAAAGTCAAAGGCTTCCTAGCAGAGGAGAAGAGAAAGGCAGTCAGGCAAAGAAAAGAGTTGTGCATACCAGACAAGCAAGTACAAAAAACCTAAAGGCAACAAAGCATGCTGTGCCTCAAGAAGTCTCACAAAAAGGGTATTCAGATAGCACTATGAAGTTTTCATGCATTATGTATTTCTTGACCTCACCCAAGATGTAGGCAACCAGAAACTGAGGGTGGGAACTAGGCAATGTATTTTTAGCAATATTTCCAGGTAACTATGTGCAGAATCTGAGCACTGCCATTCTATTTTATAGATGAAGTAACTAAGGCACAGAAAATTTGTCCGGGATCACACAAACCACACATGTATTTGAACCTAGGAGTTTGACTCTATAGCCAAAGTTCTTAATCCTGCTGGCTTTAGAATGCACCTTTGGTATGAGTGACAGGGCTAAATCATGACTAGTCAGAAAGCAGGGGGCCCAGACCAGTTAAAGAGTTTCTGTAGCAATTGTGATGAGAAACAATGAGCACCTGACTTGCTCATTATAAAGTAGTAAAGAAGGTGATTCTTAGGCTTTATCAGGTCGCAAGAACCTAAGCCTGGCCCAGCATCTGTCAACATTTCACACTATTGTGGCTTCTGAAAACTGGGTGAGAAAGGAATATTGAATCTTGGCATCTCACCTCTAAAAATACATTAGCCCTCACCCAAATTATATTCGCCTCATCAAAATAGTTTAAAGAAATCTTCTTGTGGTTGGCTGTATTTCCCAAGTATTCACCAACAAACATCTCTAGAATAATAATATATAGAACTGAATTTGTATGCTGTAAAGTCTGAAAGGCTGCTTTCAGCTAATAAAAGATTAAGTGCTTATCATATATCAGGCATTGTGCTGGCATTGTCACTTAATACTCATATAACAAGGGCTAGGTGCTCACTTCGGCAGCACATATACTAAAATTGGAGCAACAAGGGTTGGGTGCAGTAGTTCACACCTGTAATCCCAGCACTTTGGGAGGTCAATGTGAGAGCACTGCTTGAGCCCAGGGGTTAGAGCCAAGCCTGGGCAATTTGGCAAGATCTTGTCTCTACGATATATCAAAAAATTAACTGGGCATGGTGGTGTGCACCTGTAGTTCCAGCTACTTGTAAAGCTAAGGTGGAAGGATCGTCTGAGCCCAGTAAGTAGAGGCTGCAGTACCCTTGAGTGTGCCACTGCACTCCAGCCTGAGTGACAGAGTGAGACTTCAACTAAAAAGAAAAAAGAAAAACTCATAACAGTTCTATTAAATAAAGCTTAAAGATGATAAATAATTTACAAAAGGTCACCCAGCTAGAAAGTAGCATATAAAAACACAAGCCTAAATCTGACATCAGATTGTAAGGCCTTCCTAAAAAACGGAAAATAATCCAGTTTCTGAATTATTTGTTTAAAAATTCGAATATAGTTATGAGATTTATCAAATTTATCAAAGTATAACTAAACAATCTTAACTCAGGTGGTTTGTAATAGATTCCTTCAATGTGTACTGAACTTTCTACAGCTTATATTGAAAAGTAAAAGATTTAGCCAACACAATACTTGTTGGGAGCCAGCCTTGCAGGCCCGCCTGATTGACAAAGTCCAAGAGTGCTGAGGACCCCCGGCCGCAAAGCGAGTCCGGGCAGCTGAGGCCCTTCTGTCTTCGGTCTTTGCTGTTTGGTACCGCCGAAGAATTCTGTGCAATCGTGGAAGAAGAAAATGGCATGTTTATGCGAAGTACTCACAGCTAGCCTGAGAATGTCATGGTTCATTTTTCCATTTTCCCACTATGCTGCTTGGCCTTTTCTAACATATGCAAGGGTTAAACTCTGAAGCACATCAAGAATGCTTTCTTTCACTTGGTTATAAGTTACTAGATATTGCTTAAGTAATAAATGATATAAGTATATTCACTCCTTATTAGAATTATGTAGTTTAATGTTTGGACATAAGGTTTTTTAGAAGCACAAGTTTATAGTAAGTTCATTATGAATTCATTATAAGTTCTAACACTTATATAGGAGTTATGTAGGTGATTTATAACACTGTTTTCACTGACTTAGGATAAAGATTATCTTTAAGGTTTTTACTTAATTCAATAGTTAAAACTCTAAGTTAACATTTATAAAGTGGGTTTTCACTGAACTCATAATATACTAATCAGACACTTTTATGATAGATTAGCTAAAGACAGAAAGCAACCTTGGGGGCCTGGGAAACACTACTAAAAGCTTCTTTTGAGTTCTCTTTAGAAATAAACACCACAGGATAAGAGAAAAGTAAGGAAGACACCTGGACAAGAAAGGCAATTACAAAGCTCTGAAGGTCATAAAGCCCCAGAAGGAAAACTATTGCTACATGAAGAACTCTGCACTTGGAAACTTTCTTGAGACATTTCAAGGACTGTAATTCAGGACTTTGAACTAAAACTATCATTTTTGGCTTTATGATAAAGACTCATTAACTAAAAGTAGATAGTGTTCTTGGCTTGTTTGTCGCTTCTAGACCGCTAGATGGTGGTAACTTTTAAAGCATATGTACGTGAAGGAATTTTCTTTGTCTTGTCCCTTTATGAATGGTATAAAAGCTCTGTGTTAACTAACATTAAATTGTCATCTGTTCAGGCAGCAGGTGCCCAAGTATAAGATTTTTGTCTTTCGCCTATCCGTCTCTCCTTCAGGAAATCTCACAACCCTTGTGGGGCTGGACCCCTTCAAATACTGAAGATCAAAGTTGGAAGACTCATGATCCAATTTTAAGACTCACAAAACTACTCTCAAGACAGTGTGGTGTTGGGAAAGAATAGACACAGGTCAATGGAACAGAACAGGCAGCCCAGAAATAGAACTCTGAGAAGGACACTGGTATGAAAGAGAGAACAACAGATCACAGACTACAATAAAGAATTGCAAAGTACTACTGACTAAAAGAACTATATCCAAAATATACAAAGAACGCTTAAAACTCAGTCAGGTGCAGTGGTTCACACCTGTAAGCCCAGCACTCTGAGGCCAAAGCAAGAGGACTGCCTGCACCCAAGAGTTTGAGACCAGCCTGGGAAACATGGCAAGACCTCATCTCTACAATAAATCAAATAAATTAGCCAGGCATGGTTGGCACACACCTGTCGGCCCAGTTACTTGGAAGGCCAAGGCAGAAGGATCGCCTGAGCCCAGCAGGTCAAGGCTGCAGTAGCTGTGATGGTGTCACTGCACCAGCCTGGACAACAGAGACTCCAACTCAAAAACGAAAACAAAATAAAACTCAACAATAAGAACCCAATTAAAATATGGGACAATCACCTTGCCAAAAAGAAACACAAATGGGGAGGAAAAAAGTGAATGAAAAATCAGTATCATTTGTCATTAGGGAAATGCAAATTACAACAGATCAGCACTATACACCTATTGGAATGGTTAAAATCCAAGAAACTGACAATACCAGCTGCTGGTAAGAAAGTAAAACGGCTGATTTCAGGACTATGGAATAACATAGACAAGATAAGCCTGGAGCTGCGTGCGGTGGCTCATACCTAAAATCGCAGCACTTTGGGAAGCTGAGGCCTGGGAGGACTGCTTGAGCCCAGGAGCGTGAGACCAGCCTAGGCAACACAGTGAGATCTCGTTTCTACAACAAGTAAAAAGAAATAGCCACATGTGGTGGCACATACTTGTAGTACCAGCTACTCAATACTCAAGGAGGCTGAGGCGGAAGGTTTGCTTGAGAGCAGGAGGTCAAGGCTATGGTAAGGCATGATTGTGTCACTACACTCCAGCCTGGGTGACAGAGAAAAATGAGATTCTGGCTCAAAAAGAAAAAAAAAAGATAAGCCTGGAACATCATGTAATGCAAGAAAACAAGGAAGTGACTAAAAAACACACAAACAAATACCAAAAAACAAAATGCACACAATGTTGAGTGTACAACAAAGGGACATATGAGCCAATGGTCAATGGGAGCAAATCAATTTGTTAATTAATTACAAAGTCAAATTAACAGTATTAAATTACAAGCTAAAGTATAAAATAATTTCCACAGGTCCATAGTAACAGAGATAAATGATTAAGTAAATAAATGGAGATGAGACAAATGTGTGAAGAAAGTAAATCAATTATGCAAGGAAGTGACTTCCTTGCAAGGAGGTGGAATAATTTTCTACTCCTAGAGAATGGTCTGTGTACAGTGACTTCCTTCCAAAGAGTAAAATATGGAAAAGAGCAGGGTAACTTTGACAAACACTACCTCAGCCAAGTGATCAACATCGATATCAGTGATCTGTTGAAATCTGAGAAACCATCACAGTACGAACCTAAGGAGAAATGGCTACTGAATGTAATGTGGTATCCTGTATAAAATCCTGAAACTTTAGTAGAAATAACTAAGGAAAACTGTACAAAGTATGGACTTTGGTCAACAATATTGGTTCCCTGACTGCAACAAGTGTACCATGCTAGGACTAATAGAGGAAACTGAGGAAACTAATAGAGGAAACTAATAGAGGAATACAGAGGCATATGGAGACTCTGTATTATCTTCACAATCTAAAACTTCTACAAATTAAAGTTTATTTTTTTAAAAATGGGGGGTGGAGAGAACCATCATATCACTTATAGCCACTCCAAAGAAAATAAAATACCTAAATCTAACAAAACATGTAAAGCACTGATATGTAAAAAAAAAATTTCCACACCTTTGGGAGGCTGAGGTGAGTGGATTGCCTGAG
>NW_007249245.1:916568-930520 GCF_000164805.1 Carlito syrichta
GGGAGCGGCCACTGCACTCCAGTCTGGGTGACAGAGTGAGACTCCAACTCAAAAAATAAAAAATCACAACACTGCTGATGAAAGAAATCCAAGAAGACCTAAATAAACGGAAATACATGCCATGTTCATAGAGTAGAAGACTCAACACAGTAAAGATGACAATCCTCCCTAAAATGAAACACAATTCCAATAAAAATCCCAGGAAGATTTTTAGAACATAACCAATATAGACAAGGTTACTCTAAAATGTATACGAAAATGCAAATAAACTAGAATACAATTTTGGGGGAAAAAAATGTGAAGAATCACCCTTCCAGATTTTAAGACTTAATATATAGCTACAATAACCACTGCATGGTACTGGCAAAAGAACAGACAGAGATCAACAGAACAAAAGAGAGAATCCAAAAATTGCCCCATAGAAGTATGGCCAACTAATTTTTGACAAAGGTACAAAAGCCACCCAACATAGGAAGAAGGATAGCCTTTTCAACAAATAGTGGAGCAAAAAAAAGAACCTCAACCTTACTCCTTATACAAGAGTAAACTCAAGGTACAGGATGGACTTAAATAAAATTTTTAAAAAGTCAAAGCATAAAACTTTTAGCAAAAGAATTAAAAATCAGCTGGGCACTGTGGCACATGCCTGTATTCCCAGCACTTTGTTAAGCCTAGGTGGAAGATCGCTTGAGGCCAAGAGTTCAAGACCAGTTTAGGCAAAAATAGTAAGACCCGTATTTCTATTTTTTAAAAAAGTTGCCATGAGGTTGAGGCAGAAGGATCACTTCAGCACAGCAGTTTGAGTTTACAGTGAGCTATGATCAAGCAACTATATTTCAGTCTAGGCAACAGAGCGAGATCATCCATCTCTCAAAAAATTAAGAATCTTTGGGATCTAGCACTAAGCAAAGAGTTAAGACTTTAAATTAAAAGCATGATCCAAAAGAACAGAACTCAAAAGAATTTAAAACTTTTGCTGTGTGAAAGATGTGAAAGGAACGAAAACACAAGCTATAGAATGGGAAAAAATTCTTGCAAACCACATATTTGGAAAAGGACTGATACTTAGAGTATACATAAATAAACTCTCAACACTCAACAGCAAAATCCAAGCAATTCAACTGGAAAATGGGCAATGGCCAGGCACAGTGGCTCACACCTGTAATCCCAGCACTTTGGGAGGCCAAGGCAGGAGAATTACTTGAGGCCAGGATTTGAGACCAGTCTAAGTAACATAGCAGGACCTCATGCCTGTTTAAAAAAAAAAAAAAAAAATGAGCCAGGTGTGGTGGCACATGCTTGTAGTCCCAGCTACTCAGGAGGCTAAGGCAAAAGGACTGCCTGAGCCCAGGAGGTTGGGGCTACAGTGAGCCGTGATTGTGCCGCTGCACTCCAGCCAGGGTTGAGTGAGACCCCAACTCAAAAGGGGGGGGGGACAAAAGGCATGAAAAGACATTCCACTGAAGAAGATATACAGATGGCAAACAAAAGACATTGCAGAAATGCAAATTCAAACCACAATGGGATATCACTACATACCAATCAGAATGCTGATCCAAAAAATAGTGTTAATAACCAATACTGGTAAGGATAAAGAGAAACTGGCTCATTTATACACTGCTGGTAGTACATAAAATGGCAATGCCACTTTGGGAAACAGTCTATCCGTTTCTTATAAAACTAAAAATGTACTTACCATAGAACCCAGCAACTGCACTCTTGTACATTTATCCCTAAATAACAAAAATTTATATTCATGGAGAAACTTGTAGACATAAGTTCGTAGCATTTTTATTTGAAAACTGCTGGGAAAAAAACTGGAAACAACCCACATGTCCTTTAATAAGTGAATGGTTACATAAACAGTAGTTCATTCCCATTCCATGGAATTCTATTCAGCAGTAAAATGAAATTAACTACTGATAAATGCAACAACTTGTATGGATCTTAAGAGCATTAAACTGAGTATAAATAAGCCAATCCCAAAAGATTACATACATAATTCCATCAATACATTTTTGAAAAGACAAAATATTAAAATGTATAACAGACCTGTTTTTAACTAGGGGTTAAAAACAGGCTGGAGGAAAGGGGTGCACAGAACAGAGACAGGTGTAATTACAAACGGACAACACGGGGGATTCTTGCAGTGATGTTAAGCATCTGGACTGTGGTAGTAGATATACAAACCTAAAAATGATAATACTGCATAGAACTCAATACAAACACATTTATACATAAATGAGTACAAATAAAACCAGGCAGGTATGGATATAATCAGTAGACTGTATCAATGTCAATATCTAGGTCATGATATTGTAGTACAGTTCTGTAAGATGTTACCATTGGTGGAAACTGGGTAAAGGGCAAACAGATCTCTCTGTATTACTATTACAGTTGCATATGAATCTACAATAGTCTCCAAATAAAAGTTTAATTTACAAAAGACACTATTAACAAAATGAAAAGGCAAGCCAGAATGAAAGAAAATATTTACAAGACATATATCTGATGAAGGATTTGTCTATGATATATAAAGAACTCCTACAAGCCAATATTAAAAAACAACACAATTTTTTAAATAAAAAAAAATCTGAACAGACACACAACCAATGAGATGCAAGAATGGCAAATAAACACATGACAAGATGGGGTGTATCATTAGCTAATAAGGAAATGTAAGTTACAACCACAATGAGATGTCACTACACAACCACTAAAATGACTAATACCAAGTGTTGAGAGAGGATGTGGAGCAACTGGAACACTCACAACATCCCTAGAGGAAATGCAAAAATGGCACAGCCACTTTGGAAGAGACAGTTTGACAGCTTCTTAAAGTTAAACATACACTTACCATATGACCCAGCAATCCCACTCCTAGGTATTTACCTAAGAGAAATGAAAACATATGTCTACACAAAGACTTGTACTCAAAAGTTCATAGCAGCTTTAATCACAAAAATAATCACAAAAAACTGGAAACAACCCAAATGTCCATCTACCAGATAATTTATAAGCAACTTGTCATATATACACACACAATAGAATACTATTCAGTGATAAAAGGAAAGAACTGATGCTACAAGTACTAACATGGATGAATCTCAAAAGCATTATGCTGTACTAAGTGAAACCCAATCAGCCAATAAAAAACTATATACTCTATCAAAACTACCAAAAAAAACAAACCAAAGGCAAAAAAAAAAAAAAAAAAAAAAGCACACAAACTATAGTAATTACTGGCTAAAGCCAGTTGCAAGGAGAAAGGATTGACTACAAAGGGACATAAAGGAACTCTTGGGGTAAAGGAAACAGTCTGCATCATGATTGTGGAAAGAATGCAGAATTGTATATATATCAAATCTCACTGACTGCACACTTAAAATCTAAAATCTGTGAATTTTGTTTTATGTCAACTATATCTCAAAAAATGTTAAATTTGAATTTCCAGAAATACTATTAAAAGTTAAGAAATAAGTTATAAAATATAGTTAATGGAGTTTACTAAAGACAATTAATATTAAAATATGCAGATCTAATTTAAATCATTTATCAATTTTTATAAATTACAAAAACAAGAGCAAATCCATAATCTTTTTCTAATACTGTAATTTCTATTCCGATAGTAATGTGTAAATGATGTCTTTTTTTATTCTTTATTTCTATAGGCCTGTCTCTTACCACACTAACAAAAATTAACTCAAAATGTATTTAAACTCAAAATGAGATTTAAATGTATTACCTGAAACTATGAAACTACTAGAAGAAAACATAGGAAAAATGCTTCATTACATTGTTTGAATAGGACCTCAAAAGCTCAGGCAAAAACAGACAATACAGAAAAAAAAAAAATAGTGAGAAGACAATCTACAGAATGGAAGAAAATATTCACAAACTATTCATCTAACAGGGAACTAATATCCAGAATAGGCATGAACTCAAAAAAAAAAAAAAGCAGATAATCCAATTTTAAAATGGGCAAAAGATCAAAATATATTTCTCAAAAATAAATAGATAAATGGGCAAAAAGTATGTGAAAAACGCTCAACATTAATAGAGAAATGCAATTCAAAACCACAATGAGATTATCACCTCACCCAAGTTAGAATGGCTTTTATCAAAAAGACAAAAAATAACAAAAGCTAGTAAGGAGATGGAGAAAAGAGAACTCTTTTACACTGTTGTTGAAAATGCAAATTAGTGCAGCCATTATGGACAACAAAAAAAGTACCTCAAAAAATTAAAAACAGAACTACCATATGATCCAACAATTCTACTACTTGAGTATACATCCAAGGGAAGTAAAATCCGTATGATGAAGAGATATTTGCACTCTCACATTTATTTCAAGGCTATTCACAATAGCCAAGATATGGAATCAACCTAAGTGTCCATTAACAGATAAATGGATACAAAAAATGTGGTATGTATACACAATGAAATATTATTCAATCACAAAAAAGAATGAACTTCTATCATTTGCAACAACAAGGAAGAACCTGGAGGAAATTATGTTACGTGAAATGAGCCAGACACGGAAAGACACATACTGCATGATCTCACTCACATGTATAATCAAAAAAAGTTTATCTCATAAAAGTAGAATAGTGGTTACCAGAGGCCAGGGAGAGTAGCGATGAAGGAAATAGAGAGAAGTTGGTACAGTTAGACAGGAGGCGTAAGTTCTGGTATTCGACTGCACAGTAGGATGACTACAGTTTAAAATAATGTATACTTCAAGTACCTAGAAGATTTGGAATGTTCTCACCACAGAGAAATGAGAAGTGCCTGAGGTAATGAATATGATAATTACCCTGGCTGGACAAAGCATATATAGACAGCAAAACATCACACTGAACTCCATAAATATGTATAATAGTTATGGATCAAAAAAATGACTTATACTTTTAAAGTTATATAAAAATCATATTCAATTTTGGTGTTTGCCTTTGGAATAATTACATTAAAAAATCATATATAAAAATAAGACAGGTACTTCATTTTGAGACCAATACAGTACAGAGCCTTTTAAAGGCACATATCACAAAAAATGTTCACTGCAAAGAAGTAAAAGGGAAATTAACATTATATACAAATCTCTTCTCAACTCCAAACTTAGCAAATTTCATTTATGACAGGCATTTTCCACTGAAAAGTTGCCTAATGAATGTAAAGTTAGATAAGAGAGGAAATCCAACTCCTTTCCAAGCTATTTCTATAATTGAAAATCTCCAAGATTTTTAAGACTCTTTCCAACCCCTCTTCTCCAGTGCTTCTTTTCCTACTACAGAAGTTTTAAAACCTGGCCCAAAATTTCTCCAACAAGAGGTAGGGGTCTATGTCCCACTCCCTTTAAATGTGGGGGCTCTGTGACTGCTTGCTAAATAGAATATGATAGAAATCACGTTATAGTTTCTGCGTCTAGGCCCTAAACTGGCAGCTTCTACCTCTTGTCTTTTGGAATGTTCACTGACAAGCTAAAGCATATATCCAGGCCACGTGGAGAGGTCCAAAGTAGGTATTCCAGCTGAAGTCCCGATCAACAGCCATCAACCACTAGAAGTGAGCAAAGAAATGAGTGAGGAAGCCACCACCTCACTGTAACCACGTGAAACCAAGGTAGACCCACCTAATTAAGTCCAGTCAACATCCAGAGCCATAAAAGATAATGATGATTTTTACTGTCTGAAGCCACTAAGTTTGGGATGACTTGTTATAAAACAATAATAACAGGAACATCCCCATATTTCTTCCTATTCCTAATCAATTCCAGAACCTGTAGTAATGGAAAGTACAATGGCAGAAGGATGTAAATTCTAAACTACACCATTCGTTCCTCTCTCCCTACTCCCAAGCTGATAAACATAAATTGTTCAAAATCTCAAAGTGTTTAGGAAAAGAAAGGTCATGCATAAGCCTGTTGCTGCCCCTTTTCACTCTGAGTTCTGCCTCTCGCCCTCGGAACACTTAATAATAGCAAACAAGAGGAAGGGCATGAGGAGGAATGCTATTTACTCCTCTTATCTCAGCAGTACAAGCAGCAATAAGAGAAAATGGGAAAATCCAATCCTGCCTTTTTTACAGGTTGACTCTTGGCATCTCATTTCTCCAACCTCCCTCTTCTCTTACGCAGCACATCCTTGATCATCACCAGTTTCATATACAAAGAAGAAAACCAAGACAAAAGGGAGAGCCCAGTAGTCATTTCTCTTCACTAGTTCCCACCACTTATAACCAACAAATCCCAACAGTTCTCCCTCAACAGAGTTCTGTCTCAAGTACTACAACTAAACAGTAAGCTGAGAACTAACTATATCTCACAATCATCAACAACAACAAAAAACTCTCCCAACTTATAGCTTCCTTATGAAGTCTAAACTTCTTTAGAAGGGATATGAAACCATTCTTCTACTACATTGTATAATGCAAAAGGGATATATCTTTCCACAAAGTTCAACTTAATCCTTTATGTACTAAATGTCTGATACATTAAACTTGACGAGACTACAAAGTACAAGTATCTTGTAGACACCCTAATAAACATATCCTAAGTTCGTATGTACCGTAGATTCCAGTGTGTCTAACTCTCAAATCAGTCTACTCAGCTTTTACAAACTGGAGTATCCCCAATGAGGGAAAAAGGGGCAGGAACACAGGGTGATGAGTAATTTTGGAAGCCTGAAAATTCTCTTTTAGTGATTTTTTGTTTGTTTTATGTTTGTTTTAAGTTATAATTTAATAATAAAGATTTAAGATAAATATGGATGGTTACCTTATCACAGTGTACTGTCACAGAACATCAATCCAAGCTTTTGTTTACAAACCCCCAAGTTGTTTCAGTTTGATGAAAAAGATCAGATGCACACTTAATAGGTAAATTAAACTTTCTTGTCTAAATCATTAGTTCAAATGGAAACAGGAATCAGAAAAATTAAGCCAATGCTAGTACAAACATACTGAACTCAAAAGAAGTACATTTTAAGAGGCAATACATTCCCAATGGAAATGGGCATTTGGATCCAGCTACTCAAATTAATAGTCCCAGAACCATCAGTATCACCACCTTATTAAAAATGCAAAATCTGGCCAGGCGTAGTGGCTCACACCTATAATCCCAGCACCTTGAGAGGCTGAGGCAGGAGGACTGCTTGAGCCTAGGAGTTCCAGACCAGCCTGGACAACAGAGTGAGTCCTTATCTATACAGAAAAAGTTAAAAATCAGTCAGGGGTGGCAGTACACCCCTGTAGTTCCAGCTACTCAAAAGGCTGAGGCAGGAGGACTGCTTGAGCCCAGGAGTTCGAGACCAACATAGGCAACATAGTGAGACGTCGACTTTAAAAAAAAAAAAAAAAAAATTAGCTGGGCATGGGAGTGCATACCTGCAGTCTGTAGTCTCAGCCTGTAGTCCCGTGCCTTGGGAGGCTGAGGTGAGTGCACTGCCTGAGCCCGCAGGTTCGAGACCCGCCCGGGCAACCGGGCGAGACCTCATCTCTACAATAAATCAAAAAATTAGCCAGGTGTAGCAGCGTGCGCCTGTAGTTCCAGCTACTTGGAAGGCTGAGGCAGAAGGATCGCTGGAGCCCAGCAGGTCGAGGTTGTGGTGGCCGGGAGCGGCCACTGCACTCCAGTCTGGACGACAGAGTGAGACTCCAACTCAAAAAAAAAAAAAAGTAGATGGACTCCTACATCTCACTTATTTGTAATCATACTTATTTGTAAGTGTGATGTAGGATAAGATAAAAAATTAACTCAAAATGGATCAAAGATCTACATGTAAGAGATAAAGCAATAAAACTCTTAAAAAACAGGTCATGGGTAAATCTTCATGACCTGACAAGATTGGCAAGATTTTTAGATACAACTAAAAGTACAAGCAACAAAAAATGGATAAACTGGACTTCATCAAAATTAAAAACTTTCGTGGAAACTATAAAGACTGTGAAAAAATAACCTATAGAATGGGAGAAAATATTTGTAAATCATATATTTGATAAGGGTCTAGTATTTAGACTATATCAAGACCTTACAACCCAAAAACAAAAAAGATAACCCAGACTAGGCACAGTGGCTCACATCTGTAATCTGTAAGCCCAGTGATTTGGGAGGCCAAGGCAGGAAGACTACTTGAGGCCAGAAGTTCAATACCAACCTGGTAACATAATATGACCTCATCTCCAAAAAAAAATTTGTTTTTAATTAGCTGGGTATGGTAGTGCATGCCTGTAGTCCTAGCTCCTCAGCAGAGCTGAGGTGGGAATATCACTTGAGCCCAGGAGTCTGGGGTTAAAGTTAGCTATGATCACACTGCTGCATTCCAGCATAGGTAGCAGAGCCAGACCTTATCTCTTAATAATTAAAAAATATATATATACGCCAGACATGGTGGCTCATACCTGTAATCGCAGTACTTTGGGACGCTGAGGTGAGAGGACTGCCTGAGTCCAGGGGTTTGAGACCAGCCTGGGCAGCCTGGAGAGACCTCATCTCTACAACAAATCAAAGAATTAGCCAGCCACGGTGGCGCACACCTGTAGTTCCAGTTACTTGGAAGGCTGAGGCAGAAGGATCGTCTGAGCCCAGCAGGTCAAGGCTGCAGTGGCCATGAGTGTGGCACTATGCTCTAGCCTAGGCGACAGAGTGAGACTTCGAATTAAAAAAAAAAAGCTTTATTATTTACCAAAAAGAAAGAAAATTATTACACTAACAGTAACCAGAAATGCAAGATACCTAAGAATAAACCAAATAATATCTTAAAGACTCAAATGAAGAAAATTACAAAATTTTACGGATACTCAATTAAATGAACCAAATATATAGAGAAGCAAATTATATTATTTATTTCTTCAAAAATATATTTCTAGCACCTCACACAATATCTGGCACTTAAGAGCTTAAACAGGCAATATATTTGTTGAATGAAATGATTCAATACCATAAAGATGTCTGATGTCACAAGTAATCTAAAAACATGGACTCCCAATTAAAATCAATCCCAACAGATTTTTTAACTGACCTTGACAAATATTACATGAAGGAAAAAAAAAGAAAATCATAATAAGCTGGTAAAACATTAAGAGCGTCAACATTCCACAGATGTCTTAAATTATCCATAAGTGATTCTCAAGCATTCTAAGCACCTGTAAGACAAACATTAACAGTGGTCAGCTTGGCAAATGTCTCACACATGCCTAAATCTAGTTTAGGAATTCCTAAACCTGCAGTTCTCAAATTAGTCCCCAAGATCTCTTTAGGAGTGAAAACTGTCTTCAAAATAATACCAAAGGGCTACTAGTCTTTTTCATTCTCATTTTCTCACAACTGTACAGCAGAGTTTTTTTCAGAGGTTAGATGACGTGAGATAATGCTACAGATCAAATGCATAAGCAGATATGAGAATCTATCTTCTATTAAGTCAGAAAGTAAAGATATTTGCAAAAATGTTTAACTCAGGCCAGGTGCAGTGGCTCATGCCTATAATCCCAGCACTTTGGGAGGCTGAAGCAGGAGAATCACTTAAGGCCAGAAGTTTTGAGACCAGCCTGGTCCACATAGCAAGACCTCATCTCATACAATTTTTTTTTTTTTTTAAATTAGCTGTGATGGTGACATATGCCTGTAGTCCCAACTACTTGGGAGGCTGAGGAGGGAGGATCACTGGAGCCCAGGAGTTCCAAAGTTGCAGTAAGCTGACTGTGCCACCATACCCCAGCCTGGGTGATAGAGCAAGACACCCTGTCTCTAAAAATTTAAAATAAAAATTTAAAAAGCTTAACTCCTCTCATTATTTTTGGAAAGTACAGTTATTTAACAATGTTATCAATATTACTGTGTAATGTACTTACTTTTATTTTTAAATTAAATAAAGAACTTTTTGGTTTTAATTTGTAACATTTTTAACTGGCAAGTATAACCCAAACAAACAGGAGCCGTCTGTGTTCTTTAGTAACTTAAGAGTGTAAAGGAGTCCTGGGACCAAAAACTTTGAGAACTACTATTCTAACGCGACCACTGATACTCAGTTCCTCAGTAAAACATGCTTTGCCCGCTTTTTAGATCAATTGTAAGACTGGAATAAACTTAGAAGGATAAATAAAGCACAAGTAATGGGCAAGTAACATTAAAAGTAGCTGAATGAGCTCCCTACAGAGATCCTTGGCATAGAAGGCTAGAGGGGTCACTACCAACAAAAGTCCATAATCTGCCTTCATTTACAGCAAACTAGGACATCTTCCCCTATCAACTTCCTAAAGGGTCAGTATGGGAACAAGCTAGCCGAAAGAACCCAGATCATGCATCTTTGTTCTTTTTTGATCTAATTTATACAGACAAGAGTTTTAGTAATCACAATATATGCAAGAAAGAAATGAACTCCTTTTCTGAACCTAGACTGTTTTAACTATTTGCAACTTACATTCCTCTTTCTCTGGGAAGCTTTGGAGTGCCTGTTATATTCAGATCATTCTAGACATGTCCCTTAGGCAGATCAGCATGTTTCTATCACAGACCCGCCGCCCTGACCACATCTATCAGACTGGGATGAATGTATGAAAGGCAATCATCTAAAGTTTAGGCGGCTGTCTCAGAGATGGCCGGAACTACCGAAAAAGGAGGGAGGTTGCCAGTAACGACAGAACATTTTTTGTAGTTAAAAGCAAAGAACAGCGGCGTCACCAAACCGGCTCACCACTAACAGAGAGCCACAGAAACAAACAATCTGAGGCTGAAGGCATTCATTCAGGGCTCTACTGAATCCTGAATGACAGCCTCACCACCACAACTGTGGGATAGGTGAAATAATTATCTTCCCTCCAAATGAGGGGAGTGGGGGGGAGTTAGGGTGTTGGAGAGTTGACAGGCAGAGTCGCATTAATCCCATTAAGGTAATACACCAGATTCCTTATAACGTGAAAAAAATCTAGCCGCCACACTTAGTTATCAACTTTAAATAAATCCTCCAAACAAAACAAAAATCCGTAAGGTCATTATATAAACTGATGACTGGGAAGGTTATAAGATGGAATGGAAATGCTGCCTTATATTTTGTCTTATCTGTAGATACTGAATCCAAGGCCTTTGTCTCAACAAATTCCCCCAGAAGACCGAAAAGTGGTAAGAAAACTTGTTGAACATCCTCTCAAAACTCATTCTCAAAATTACACAAACTGAAACAGAATGCTAGAACTTGGTCATTAAGTAAAATTCTAGAATTTGAAAAATACACAGGAACATTTCAGTCACTGACATAACATATACTATACAAATAAAATTAGATAAATTCAAATCTAATTTTAAATGAACACTGAGTGACTAAAAAGCTTAAATAAAGATTAATTAAGGATAAGAATTAATTAGCCAGGCATGGTGGCACGCTCCTATAGTCCCAGCTATTGGGGAGGCTGAGGCAGGACTGCCTGAACCTAGGAGTTCGAGGCTGCAGTGAGCCATGATTGTGTACTTCACTCCAGCCTAGGCAACAGAGGAAGACCTCGACTCAAAAAAAAGGATTAATAGTCAAACATTTTATGTTCTTCTCAAGAACTGAAAAGTAGGCTCCATGCCTCCTCACCTTGATAATAAGCAGATGCTCACTTCTCACCTAGTTCTACCTAGCCAGAAACATGCTTGGCTTAGGACTGCTGGAAGAGAAGGAGAGAGAGGAGGTGGGGTGACGACAGTAAAATCTTTAAAGCAGGAATCTTCAAACAAGAGCATAAAACTAGACACATATTTCATTTTACAAACAAGAATATTAATCCTAAAATAGGACTTTCTCCTTTCAGACTTCCTTTCACCCTGAGTTTCTGTCCCTTTTAAAAATATTCAAAACATCATTCTGGAAGACAGTAATTATTTAAATAAACAAAGGGAAAAAGCAAACTAACTCACAAAGCAGAACTTCCTATTCCCCACCTCCCAATATTGTATGTGGCATGCCAAAGTCAAAAAGCCAAGCAGTTCTGGCCAAAGGGAACTCTGCTAAACCTCGGGATTTCTCAGATAAAATTTGAAAGGCAGTTACGCATTTTCATGAAGCATTAAAAAATACATAAATTTCATACTGGTAAATGAGAAGATGGATGTGAATGTTTTAAAATTATACTGCCACCACTTTCCCTTTAACATGAGCCAAATAGTAAAGACTACAAATTAGTTTGAGAGGGGGAAAAAACCCCAGTAGCACTTCTACACTACCAAACCAATCATTTAACAACAGGGTCTAGTGTCTGCAAGTTAAACTTTACACCAGCCATGAAAACCTTAGTAAGTCAATGAGACATTCACTTTTTTCTAAAAACACACAGACAAAAATAGGTATCTCCCCTCCTAATAGCTTTTTTTCCACTGTGAAAGCACCTGGAAACTAAAAACTGGAAGTAGAACAACATATATAAGCTGGACACAATGGTGCACCTGTAGTCCCAGCTACGCCAGAGGCAGAGACGGAGGATAGTTTGAGACCAAGAGTTCATGACCAGCCTGGGAAACACAGCGAGACCTCCCCATCTCAAAAAAATAAAAAAAATAAAAAAATAAAAAAATAAAAATATATATATATGCACACACACACACATATATACCTACACGCACACACACACGTGTGTTTATTTTTTAATCTAATGAGCAGATGTGTGTAATCCTGAACCAAATAAATGAATTTTTAAAAACTGTAATAAGACAATCAAGGAAATTAAAAACTTGACTGGATATTTGCTAATATTTAAGACATCACTGCTAATATTTCTTAGGCTTGATGACGACACCGTAGGGTTCTTTTTTTAAGTTTTTATCTTTCAGATACACCTGATGGACTTTCAGATGAAAAACTACTGAGATTTGCTTTAAGATATCTAGCAGGTGGGTGCCGGGTCTCGGGCTAACAATGGTTGAAGTCAGATAACTGCCACATGAAGACTTATACTCATTTCTGCATTTTGTCCACATGGTTGAAAATTTCAGCGAGGAAAAAAGTATCCCATGCATCAAAGAGTCCTGTCAAAAGTACACAAATCTGTGTTCCACTACACCACCCATAATTCTGCTTATTTTTTCTTATGTATTTTGGTTTGAGTAACGATCAGTTCTTTTCTCCAAACCCATGAACTACCTCCCACCGAACAAAAACTGAACTCCGAGACTGTCCTTGCTGTCTTGCAACCCCGCTCATAAACTAGCCAAGTGCTAGGTGAGGAAGCAATTCGGGATTCCAACTCATAATTAGTAATCTTATTTTCACTTCAAGACCACATACCTGTTTGGAGTCAGACTGGTAAACTAGCACTGGTTTGGTGATTTTCCTTACCCTCGACCTGGCATTTAAACTGGTTGGTGGGTAGCGCACACGGACGAAAAAAGTAACGCATGTTGCTGGCTCCCAGGAAGTAAACGCTTTCCGCGAAGGGAGTAAACAACAACAACAACCACAAAAATCCAATCGAATGGGACACACGGAAATCTTCCGGTAGCCTCTGGGTAATTCCCATATAGCCTTACACTCCCAAAGCCTGTTCGGGAGTTGGAAAGGAGCGACCCTGCTGGGTTCGTGTCGTCTCCTCTCCTCCTCCCTTCTCAGGGGAGGGCCAGAGAGAGGAGAAAAAAAAAAAAAAGAAACCGACCAAAAGGCCGGAAGAAGCGAAAAGCGTAGAGGCTGGACACTCAGCCCTTAAATAAATGAGCTCGGGACCCAAACTAGATCAAGTTAGGAGACAGCGAGCGGCTCGCACCTCCTCAGACCGGCAAGCCCGGCGGCTCGTGCCCAGCCTCGGGCCCCTTCTCGCGCGTATGTTCCCCGGTACAAAAGGCAGACGCCCCTCCCGACCCTCGCGGAGGGCAGCGCCGAAAGGGCAACTCCCACCCGCCCGGGCCACGCCGGCCGGCCCGACGCCTCCCCGCCGGCTGGGAACCTCCGGCTACCGCCCGGCTCCTCAGGCCGGGGAAGGAAGGGGCAGCG
>NW_007249245.1:930720-957358 GCF_000164805.1 Carlito syrichta
GCTCGCCCCCGGCTCTCCACAGACCCGCGCGCTGGGACAGGGCACATATGGTGTGAGCGCCCAGTGCGCACGCGCGTCGCCCCGCCGCCTCGGCGTGGGGACGCAGGGCGCGGCTCATCGAGAGCGGCGCTTCGGGTAGAGCGTCTTCGGGGGCCCCCGCCGGCCAGGCAGGAGTCCGAGCGCCCCCTGCCCGCCAGCGTCCTCCACGCGCCGACGCCCGCGCGCTTTCCAGGTTCTGGAACCCCGAAGTGGACAATGAAGCTGTCAGTGCACCGCGTCAGCCACGTCCCCACGGGCGAACGCAGGCTTCAGTCCAGGAGCCGACTTCCGGCTTCCTGTATACCTCTGCATTCTTCAGCCGCACGAAGCCTAGTGAAGACCCACAACGTACCCACCGTGAGCCCTCTGGGGTTCGCTAGGGAGAGAAATCCAGGACAAGATTGGGACCTCTCGGTAACGCCCATGGATTATGACGTACGTACAAGTCCCTAAAGAAAATATACAGAGACATACCCATCTGTTCCCTAATATAGTTCTTAATCCTTACGTTCAAACTGAGAGCAGTTCTGAAAACTTCTATGTTTAGGCAGGGGTGATGAAAATGTTCTGTATCTGGAAGTGGGCAGTGATATGAGTTTAAAGATGCAAAAGTTACTTGAGCTGTGTAAGTCATGCATCAACTTTGGGGAAAAGAAAAACGTTCAGTCAACAGTAAGATAATGGAAAGGAAGTTCGAGTGTCACTCCTGAGCAAGATTGCAGCTATCTCATCTCTAATGCAACGTTCTGAATACTGAGGCACTGTGCCTCCAAAAGTCGGACCACGCCAGCCTGCGCACTAAGAAACTACAACTCCCAGCATGCTTTGCTGCCTTTCCAGCCGAGTAGCCTACCCGGGGTGGGCAAGGGATCGGAAACCTCAGGTTCCGGGGCTGCCAGGGTAGAGGCGCACGCACAGAAGCGCCCGCCCCTTCCTCGGGCGTCGAAGGTGATATCGCGTGAGTTCCGCAGCCAATGAGGAGGCGGAAGTGACACCCAGCTTGCAGCCACCGGTAGCTACTGCGAGGCGGAAGCCGGAGTGGACCGCTGTTTTGGAGCCTCTGCTCCCTGACCTCTCAGCATCACTAATAGCTCAGGTGAGGCAGAGGGTGGTGTGAGAGATCCGGCCGCCGCGTCCTAGTGCTGATGGACTCGCTGCCGCTCCGCATCCGGCCGGGGCGGGGGAGGGGCGCGGCCGCGACGCCGGTGTCTGGGCCGCGGCGGAGGCTCCGGCGCATGCGCCCCAGAAGGCGTTGAAGTTGGGGCTTGCGGGTTCTCTGCCCTCATCTGTCCCCGGGGCTCTGGGAGGGGCGGGCCCAGTATTGGAACGGTACCTGAGTTGCAGCTAAGCACAAAGCCCCCTGGTCGTTTTGGCTGGCGCAAGGAAGGTGACCAAGGAAATGATGAGGGAATTCGAGGACATGCGGTGTCCCTTCCCACCCTTCCAGCTGAGGTGTAAAGAGAATCGAAGGCAGTGGTTTAAACAATGAAAAGTTGCCCGGGGCCGCTGCACTGTCTCCTTACCCCTTTCTCGGTGCAGTGACCACCACCTCTGCACCCAGGACTGCTCTGCTTAGCCTCTTCTGTTCCCGGAATTCGATTCTGGGCTCTTTCTATAAAACTCCAGGGAGAAGCATCCGCTGTGCCCCGAGGAAGGACAGGTTCTTCATCTGGCCCCCGCCTCAGGGTCACAGTCTTCCCGACTTTTTTCTTGAGGGGTAGGGAGTGTGGAAATATTTTCCCATATTTGAAACACAGCCCCTGGGGACCAAAGCGAGGTCCAAACTTTACCTGTACGAGGTCCCACTTGTGTGCCTAATCCTGAATTGTACTACACATCTTTAAAATAAAAAATATGCATGAAAGAAATACAACCTCTTTTCCATTTTATAGCATTTATGAAAGCTTACAATTTGGTTTTTTCCAGTTGAATACTTTTGAAATTAACAGTATAGTAATTTCGACAGAAGCCAGGCACCTGTTCATTCAACACTAAATAAATATTTATTGAATACCTGCTGTTCTAAGCACTGAGGATTAAAGAATGAAATCACATATGCTTTTCAACTGCTTTTCTTGTAGAGAAAAAGGAATCAGAGTTGAAGTTCGCAAGAATTTCTCTTCAGTCCAATACGTATAGAGGGTCTGTGTGGGCCAGGATCTGTGTCAGAAGCTGAGTGAATGAGTTTACAGCTTATTCATATTTGTAAGATGCTCGACAGAATTTACAAGTATCATAGTATATTGAGATGAAACAGCCTCCTGCTTTGACAGACAAATTATAAATCATATTTCTGTGGTAATAACTCAGGGATACACATAAAATTGCCTTCTGATTGTTGCTGGTACAAAATATTTTATTCTTTTTTTCTGAGTCGAAGTCGGTTGCCCAGGCTGTAGTGCGGCAGTGGCATTCTCAAGGCTCACTGCAGCCCAGATCTCCTGGACTCAAACAATTCTCCCTCCTCAGCCACCAAAGTGGCTGGGACTACAGGCATGCACCACCATGCCCGGCTAATTCCTTTTTATTTTTTTGTAGCGATGAGGTCTCCGTGTTGCCCAGGCTGGTACTTTTACAATATATGCAGTTATGTGACACGTGAGAACATTTCAGTCTTGTGAGATTATAATACTGTATTTTTACTGTACCTTTTTTATGTTTAGATACACGAATCCTTACCATTCTGTTATAGTTGCCTGTACCATTCAGTACAGTCATATGCCGTACAGGTTTGTAACCTATGATCCTAGGTGTATATAGTAGGCTGTTCCATCTTGGTTTGTACAAGTACACTCTGTGATGTTCACACGATACAAAATTACATAAAGAAACATTTCTCAAAATGTGTCCCCATCATTAAGTCATGTATGAATGCAGTTGAAATCTAATCTGAATGTTTAATCTGAATTAGTTCTGTTTTTAAACTCATATATTACACAGAGGAGTGATGATGCGGAAAGTTTTTAAATATAATCTTTGGAGTGTTAATACTGTTTTACATCAAAGTTAAGAACCAATATCATGTTTTGACACTTACTGGAATTTTTGTTAGATATAGGAAAACAGGAATGAATGTTAATGCTTAAAGAGCACCAGGCACGGTTCTTTACATAAATTTTAATGAGGTGTTCTAGGAGTTAAATGAAACTCATTTGGGCAGTAACCATGAAAAATTTGTGTTTTGCTCAACTCTGTGTTTAAGTTTAATATCTATGTATGTGTGTGTTACCTCAGTTGTCATACCTTACGTTTGCAGTTGTTTCTGCTTTGTTTCCCTTTTCTTTTGGTAAAGAACACTGGCTGTCAGTATATGTCACTAGGTATAACTGCACAACTCGTTTCTCTGTGGTCTGGTGGTGGTCTTTCTTTTTTTTTGAGTTGGAATTTCACTCTGTCGCCCAGACTGGAGTGCAGTAGCACGTTCCCAACCACCGCAGCCTCAACCCGCTGGGCTCCAGCAATCCTTCCGCCTCAGCCTTCTAGGTAGCTGGAATGACAGGCGCGTGCTACCATGCCCGGCTGGTTTTTTTTTTGTTTTTTTTTTTGAGTTGGAGTCTCACTCTGTGGCCCAGACGGGAGTGCAGTGGCTGCTTCCGGCCACTGCAGCCTCGACCTGCTGGGCTCCAGCGATCCTTCCGCCTCAGCCTTCCAAGTAGCCGAAATTACAGGCATGCGCTACCACACCCGGCTGATTTTTTGATTTGTTGTAGAGACGAGGTCTCGCCAAGTTGCTCAGGCGGGTCTCGAACCTGCGGGCTCAGGCAGTCCACTCGCCTTGGCCTCCCAAAGTGCTGGGATTACAGGCTGAGCCACCCAGCCTGGCCTAGTGGTGGTCTTAAAGACTTGTCTTTCCTTTAGTGCAGTAAAACACAAAGTTAGAAGCACCCAAAAATTGCTTTAAGTAGTTTTGAAGTGGTGTGACTAGAACCTATTGAAAATTAAATTTTAAAACATTAAATAAAAATTCTTAAGTGCAATATCATGTGCTTGGATGTTGGCAGAATACTCTGTGGAGTACACATTATATACTGGCTGGAATTTTTGAAAATGGAAGAGAAAAGTTTATTATTTGATTATTTTATTTTGTTTTATTTTGTAAAACCTTCTCCCCAGCACCAAGGCTGAGTTGTACCATTTAGAAGAATGGAAGCTGATGCGTCTGTTGACATGTTTTCAAAAGTCCTGGAGAATCAGTTGCTTCAGACTACAAAACTAGTGGAAGAACATTTGGATTCTGAAATTCAAAAACTGGATAAGATGGATGAAGATGAATTGGAACGCCTCAAAGAAAAGAGACTTGAGGCACTAAGGAAAGCTCAACAGCAGAAACAAGTAACCTCTCTGCCCTGCTTTCTGAAATTGCTATAACAGTATGCTCCTAACAACTTATATATATGTGTGCTGTAGTAGTTACATCTTGTTCCTCATTTTTAGGATTTTTTAAATTTAGAATATGTATCACTGTTAAAAACTTGCCCAGAAAAAAATGTGTTTTAAAGACACATTCAATATTAGCCCAATCTGTATTTTAATCTACAGTCAAGTAAAAGAAAAATCTGCCTGGGATTGTTTTCTGAACTTAGATTTGTTTGGTTGAGGGAGAACTAGGGAGTCATTGGTTTCTATTTTAGGTGGGATTAAAGCCTACTGTAATTTAGCTGTTTTCAAAGCAAATGAGATAGGACACCTGAGATAAAATATAAAATATCCATTTATATTGAATAAATTATTTCAGGCATTTCCAATGTAACATTTAATTATGTGACATATTATTCAAAGAGTGCATGCTGGGTCACAAAGAAAGGTGGCCACAGCTCTATCCTTAATGGTCTCTTAGAGTGTGAGTGTAGAGTAGATTCTGATTGAAATCAGTGGGTTAAATTCTGTTAACTGAACTTGGATTTTAAAAAAAAAATCTCCCCTGGGTTAAGCTACATGAAAATACATTATTACCAACTCTGGTTTGTTTTCACTTGTCTGAGACTAAAACGTAAACTTTAACTTTTCTGAAGCAACAAGGAGTTTTGTTTGTGCCGCTGTGGCATCTCTTTTATATGTTTTTATTCTCACTGCTTAGAAGAGTTACTACAAAAAGGAAAACATCTTTTATGAGTGAGTTCAAATTTTATATTTTGAGCTTTCTAAAAATAGAGTATATTATATGGCTTTTACCTTTACCCTATTTTAGAAAATAGGTTGCTCTTCTTAATATAAGGCTAGTAATTAGTAAGCAGAGGACAGGTTATTAGAATTTAAGGACTTAAGATAACATGCATTTAGGTTCTGCCAGAAATTCATATTTCATGATTATAGTTATAAATACACTACTAATTGCAAATGAGCAACTAAAATAATTCATAACTAGGATATTTTTATAGAAAGACTATGAATCCACCTGAGTTCCTATGAGGAACATACATTAAATAATGTTTTAAAGGAAGTTTTTGGCAGTTCAAAGCAATAGTCTGAATATTTATAATTAAAAACCAAGTGAGTCAGGTAGGCTGGCTTTAGGCCCTTTCCTTTTATTAATTTATGAATCAATTTAAAGTGAATTTGTCCTGGCATGGTGGTTCACACCTATAATCCTAACACTTTGGGAGGCAGAGGCGGAAGGATCACTTGAGTTCAAAACCAGCCTGGGCAACATAGCGAGACCCAATCTCTACAAAAAATTAGCTGGGTGTGGTAGCATGTACCTGTAGTCCCAGCTGCCCAGGAAACTGACGCAAGAGGTTTGCCTGAGACCAAGAGTTGGAGGCTGCAGTGAGCCATGATTGTGCCACTACATTCCAGCCTGGCAACAGAGTAAAATCCTGCCTCAGAAAAATTGAAGTAAATTGGATTTGTCATAGAGTAACTCAGAGGGTCTTATTTTAGAACTTGTTTTGCATTTTAATGGGCTTTTCAATAAAATATTTTCTGTGGAGGTAGGCAAGAAAAACCTTAGTGGTTTGTGTAGATAATTCTTTTTTGAAAGAGGAGTATAGATTATACAGTAATTTTTATTTTCAGATCCATGTGGGTATTGGGAAAAATCAGTGTATGCAGTGACATTTACTCAGCACTTAATAGACCTGTGTTAATCTGCATTCCTCATTCAGCCAAGCAGCCTCCTACTGTTAGAGTAGCTGGAGCTATAGTACTTAGGGAGGGAGCAAAGGGACAAGGTAAGAAGAAGGAAGAGCCCAGGAGAGGCTTGGGGGCGGCACTGAGTGAGAGCCAGGTGCTCCCAACTGCCATGCCTCAAGCCCATCCTGCTTGATTCCAATCAGCAGATACCTGTCTGAATGAAGTTGTGCTGAGAGTACATGGGTATGCTGAGTGTCTTGGAAGAGGTGTGGGTATTGGTGGAGGTTCAGGGTTGACACACCTTCCCTCAAAGAAACCTGGACAGGTTCAGGTCTTCTACCTCTTGGCTGAACATATGAGAATAAATAATGAAAAGAAATAGCAGCTTTAAAAAAAAAAATAGATTGTGTTAAGGGTTCGTATCATTGGTGAGTCAAGAAAGCAGTTATGAACTGTCATGTGTCATTGAGAAGTTGTACTTGAGAGTTTAAACTATATATAGAAATTTCACATAAGAAAATGTCAGGTCCTCCTGTGAGTGTCAGCTCGATGTAAGCTGATGTGTACTGGATACCTAAACTGTTAATACCATCTGGGCCATGTTAACTGAAGACCAGAGGAGGAAGGGTGATGGCATCCTGGCCCTCTGATTGGACCACTTCTGGAGAACTGTATTCAGACCTCTGCCACATTTTTCAAAGACATGGGTGATTAGAGTGTATTCAGGTGACATCTGGGAAGTACGAAGTCTAGAAATCTTTTCATATGAGAAGCAGTTAAAAGGAACTAGAATTGTTTAGGGTGGAGAGGGGAATATGTGATATTTGAAGGACTGGCATGTGAAAGAGATTAAAACTGTTATCTCTAATCTTAGTCTAAGCTGGGATCCACAGCCAAAGTTATGGATACACTGCAGTTCAGTGTGAGAGGACCTTTCTAAAAACTAGATAGTACTGTTACAGCTGCTTTTTAAGCGCCTGCCAGACCCTGTCTTAGGCATTTTCGTGTAGCTGTCTCATTTTCATTTTCACAACAACCCAATTAGATAGTTACTTTACCGACTTCACTTTACAGATGAGGAAGTTGAGGCTCAGAAAGGTTATTAGAATTTGTAGCTGAGTAAGTGGTAGAACATGTATTCAAACCTTTGCCTTCTGCCTGCAAACCCCGTGCTCCTTTTTATTAAAACCTGCTGCCTAAAAAAGAAAATGAAGCCGGGCTCGGTGGCTCAGCCTGTAATCCCGCGCCTTTGGGAGGCTGAGGTGAGTGGATTGCCTGAGCCCACGGGTTCCTGACCCGCCTGGGCAGCGAGACCTCATCTCTACGATAAATCAAAAAATCAGCCGGGCGTGGTATTGCATGCCTGTAATTCCAGCTACTCGGAAGGCTGAGGCGGAAGGATCGCCGGAGCCCAGCAGGTCGAGGCTGCGGTGGCCGGGAGCGGCCATTGCACTCCAGTCTGGGTGACAGAGACTCCAACTCAAAAAAAAAAAAAAGAAAGAAAATGAGCTGCCAGTTAAGGTGATAAGCTTAACTGACACAGGAAAGGTTCCAGAGCTGAAAGGTCTGTCAGGCTTTGTTGGTAAGGGGTTCCTGTATTATTTGGGAAGCTGGATTAGGTTTGGGATCTTCATTGAGTGGACACCATGTGAATAGACTACATTTGCTTCTGAGGACACTGCCCATTGGTGGCTAGTGTTGAAGAGGTACATCCCTCTCTTAGGTAGTCATTAAAAGTTCTCGACCTCCAGAGTTACAATAACCTCCATCTCTCCCCAAGACTGATTGGCTTTATCTCATGAGCATTTCTTTTTTTTTTTTTTTGAGTTGTGGTCTCACTCTGTCATTCAGAGAGTGCGGTGGCACGATACAGTTCATTACAACCTCGACTTCCTGGGCTCAGGCAATTCTTCTGCCTCAACCTCCTGAGTAGGTGGGACTCCAGAAGTGCACCACCACGCCTGGCTAATTTTTTTACTTTTTGTCGAGATGAGATCTTACTGTGTTGCCTAGGCTGGTCTCAAGCTCCTTGGCTCAAGCAGTCCTCCTGCCTCAGCCTCCCAAAGTGCTGGGATTATAGGTATGAGCTTCGTTGCCCAGCCTGATAAGCATTATTTTTAAAAGCCTGTAGTAACTTGGATCATGTGCTTCTGGTTTTGGTAGTTGAAGAGTGCATGGATAGAGATAAGAGCTAAAAGGATATTTATATTCTAAATTTCTCAAGTTTAGACTTTTATTTTTGAAGTTCTGAGAAAACAAATGTTTTCAGTTACCAAGACAGTTAATTATCTTAAGCCTGAGACATTCACTGCCCATAACAAGTTTTGCATTGACACTAGAAATGGGAATGTAGACTGCTAAAAGGAATTAATTTTCTCTACAAGCTAAAATTGACTTCATTACAAAATACCATGGTGATTTGGGCACTTAAAATGTCAAGCAGTACTAAAAGAGATATTTCACATGTGTAATATTTTGCTTCTCTCCAAATTAGGAATGGCTTTCTAAAGGACATGGGGAATACAGAGAAATCCCTAGTGAAAGAGACTTTTTTCAAGAAGTCAAAGAGAGTAAAAAAGTGGTTTGCCATTTCTACAGAGACTCCACATTCAGGTAATTTTATTTCCATCCTACTTAAAAATAAATAAATAAATAAATAATGAGATGTTTAGATACACATATACTGGTTTATCAGAGAAAGTAATAAAACCAAAAGAAAAAAACATTCTAAGTGATTTTATTATACTATGTTTTTTAACATTCTGGTATGTTAAAGTTAAGGAATTATTATATTATTTATTTATTTTTAAGTTTCAAAACAAAGTTTATTAGAGAAAGAGAGGAAAGAAAAGGAGATGCCAGAACTGGCATGGGCAAGAGAAACCACCAGGAATTGTTCTTTTCAAGATTAATTTAAAGGCCAGGCATGGTGGTTCATGCCTATTATCCAAGTTCAAGACCAGCCTAGGCAACATAATGAGGCCTCATCTCTACAAAAAATTTTAAAAATTAGCTGAATGTGCTTGAGTGTACCTGTAGTCACAGCTACTTAGGAGACTGAGATGGAAGGATTATCTAAGCCCAGGAAGTCAACGCTGCAGTGAGCTGTGATCACGCCACTGCACTCCAGCCTGAGCGACAGAGTGACTCCCATTCCCACTCAAAAAAAAAAAAGATTAACTTAAAGACCAGTGACTTGCAAAAGTAAAATGAATATTGTTTAAGATCAATAATATCCTCATATATATGGGATTTGTATTTTCTGATTTATATTTTCATTAGCTAACTCTAAAAACATCTTAGAAACGTGCACTTAAAATTCTTAGCAGTGAAACAACAATTATTTCTGCTCTTTTTCCCCTGCTATTATGATATAGGCATGATACTAGGAACAGGGGGTTAACAGCCTTTCAAAGTGAGTGTTCTTTCAGTCACTCCTTAGCTAGCACCTCTGATAGGGAATCAATGACTTGGGCAGGTCCCAGAAACGTAGTTGGGACTGCGTCTTGGCTGAAAGGAAAAGTGATTTTTCTTAGACAACCCCCCCACTCTACCCCACCCAGAATGATAAACATCAAAGTTATAGGAAACGTATGTTAGACCCAAACCTAATTCAGGAAAAACTATACTAACATTTCTCTAAGAAGAAAGATCCTTTATAAAATGAAAATGCCCAAAATAGGTTATACCTTAAATCAGAGCTATTAGCCTTCCATCCCCCACAAAAAAAAAATTTAATGTATTTTTTTCCTGTCACCCAGGCTGGAGTGCAGTGACACGCTCACAGCCACCGCAGCATCGACCTGCTAGGCTCCCGCTATCCTTTGCCTCAGCCTTCCAAGTAGCCAAAACTACAGGGGCACACTACCACACCTGGCTAATTTTTGATTTATTGTAGAGATGAGGTCTTGCCAAGTTGCCCGGGCTGATGTAGAACCCACAGGTTCAGGTAGTCCACTCGCCTCCGCCTCCCAGAGTGCCAGGATTAGAGGCCTCCCTTAGAGAAACACTGTGGCACTGTAATATAGAGTCTCTGTCACTGCTCTCGGTCCTTCCCTCCCCTCTCATTTCTGTAGCCTGCCTGCCCCTTGTGTTAGCCTCACAACCCAACAGCTTCATCACGAGTTAACACCTTTCAGAAACTGATTGCCTAGGATTCAATTTTGAGATGGTGAAATCCCCTGTAAGGAACAAGGGGAGAAGGAATTGGCAAGATAGAAGAGGGTCAAGGAAACTTCTGCCCTGTGACACATGATTCCTCAAGTTGCCAAACTCTGACATATGTGATGAGGTGATATAGTGGTATATCAATATGTGGGATATCATTTGTTCACTTGTTTCATTTTGTCCCATTGTGCTCCAGGTTCATAGACCTAAAGCAGTAATGCCTGACACATGGTAGGTGGTCAGTAATTATATTTGTTGGATGTGTAAACAGTGCAGCACCAGGAACACTTGCCTTCAAATAGAACTGAAAAATCAAATTCCCATCATTCAGTTGATGTTTATATATCTAGCAAAGTTCCTTGCACATGGTAGTCTAGATACTTTTGTGTATATTCACAATAATCTTTAGAGGCAGGTATTCTAACTCCTGTGTTCCATGTGAGAAAACAAGGCTTGTAGAAATTAAGTCACCTACCTGATATTACTCAGCTGCTAATGACAAAAGAGACAACCCACATATTAAGCCTGCTACTATTTAACTGTACCAAGACTGTTGCTTTTGGATTTTTAAAAACAGATTAATTGACAAGTGGTACAATCATAGGCTTACTTAAAATAGTCTCCTTGCTGCAGTGTGGAGTTGATGTATGAACAAATTTTCAGAAACACATTTCTCATGTAAAGGTTCATCTATCATTTGTTTTGAACTTCACTTTAAAGCCATTTATTAATTTGTTCTCTCGACATTTTTCACTGCAATCTCATGACCAAACTACGTGGGTGATACATGGAAAGATATGTCCAGGGGAAAATGATAAACATCAAAGTTATAGGAAACGTATGTCGGATCCAAACCTAATTCAGGAAAAACTACATTAAGTACATAAAAACTTACTAGTAAAAATAATCGTGAAGCATTTTGTGTTAGTCATCTAAACAGTTCTGAAACTGTATTGGTCATAAGAATTACCTGTTTCCTAACTCCTGCCAGAGAATATTGATTCATCTGCATATTTTAAAAGTTGATTGTAATGAACACCTGGGGTTTAGAACCACTGATCTAAAAGATTGCTACAGCATTCAGTTTCAGAAACACTATAGGATCGACCAGTTTAAAATAGATTTTAATTCAAAGAAAATGTTACTTCCATTTTCCTAGTAGATGATGGCTTAATAAAAGTTACTAATAGTAGTTTTTTTTTCCTATAATACAGCATGGCATTCAATATTTTTCATTACTTTAGAAACATAATGGCCATAGTTACTTAAATATTATTAGTAACCCTTAAACTTAATGTGCTTTCAGTGACAGAGTTGTACACTTAGGAGTAGAGTCTGTTCTGTGACACTATTCAGTCTTTCTTTGTGACTTCCAAATATGGCACCATGTCTGCATATATAATTCTTTTTTTAAATTTTTTTATTTTAAAGATGGGTACAATTCAGGGTTCGGTATACAAATGATCATTGCATGGGTATAAAATTCTTAAAAGTCTTTTCTGAGCTCTTCAAGTTCAGATTTGTTCCTCTTCAAGCTTCTTGTGTGAAATACATGACAGCCACTTTATGACTTAAGTCTTAAAGCATATGTTTAATATTTTGAAAAATAATATTATTGAGGCATATCTGACTTATTATGCTAGATTGTTTTTCTACCTCTTATAATAAGCAGCTAACCTCTGATCTGGAAATGAGGTCATCTGACACAAGCATAGTTTGGCTGCCAGATTATGAAACGTAAACAGTAAAACTGTAAAATTAGATGTACGTTAATGATACTTACATTAAGAAAGAAGTCTGTGATTTTAGCTTTTCATTTTCGATGTGTTGTAACTTGCAGGTGTAAAATACTCGACAGACATCTGGTGATCTTGTCCAAGAAACACCTTGAAACCAAATTTTTGAAGCTGAATGTGGAAAAAGCACCTTTCCTTTGTGAGAGACTGCATATCAAAGTTATCCCCACACTAGCACTGGTAAAAGATGGGAAAACACAAGATTATGTTGTTGGATTCACTGACCTAGGAAATACAGATGACTTTACCACAGAAACTTTGGAGTGGAGGCTCGGTTGTTCTGATATTCTTAATTACAGGTAACTTTTAGCAAAATAATAGATTTATTTTAATGTGTATCTAGTTGATACTTTTAGAGGGGATTTTTATATTATGTGAAGGCCTTTTGTCTGAGATGTAGACAGTTCTAAAAGGAAAAGCATATTTCTTTTCTTTTTTTTTTTTGAGTTGGAGTCTCACTCTATCACCCAGACTGGAGTGCAGTGGCTGGGAGCGGCCACTGCAGCCTCGACCTGCTGGGTTCCGGCAATCCTTCCACCTTAGCCTTCCAAGTAGCTGGAATTACAGGCGCGCACTACCACACCTGGCTCATTTTTTTGATTTCTCGAACCCGTGGGCTCAGGCAATCCACTCACCTCAACCTCCCAAAGCGTGGGATTACAGGCTGAGCCACCGAGCCCGGCAGGAAAAGCATATTTCTTAAAGTGTATATTATTAGCATGATTTTACCACAAAATCAGATTTAGAAATAGAGCTGAGTCCTGGAGTACTCTTGACTATAAAAGTTTTCAACTTAACAGATGCTATTGAAACTAATTCTGTATTAATCTGGAAACTTAAAACTGCATTCCGGAGTGAACTGTTCCCCAGTTTAAGCCAGATTATTCAAATTGCTGCTACTGATTCTCTTTAATGAGTAAAAATTAGAAAAATATACTACTATAAAGAGGGTTATATTTTAAGACATTAAAATTTTAATGTAGATATTCCTGTTTCACTTGTAGAATCTGATAAATACAAAAAGGTCTCTATACTTAGCTTATGTTGCTTAATATGAAAAAGTTTTAGTTTGAATACAATCTAAAATTGAACTTCCATTTGTCATTCATCTTTTTGTCCACTTTTTTAGACAAATAGCTTATCTAATTCCACAAAACAGAGCCATCTTGTCTTTTTTGCTTGTTCTTGATTTGCAAAAATAGATAAAATTGTGCAATTATCATTCCAGAGCCACAATGCCTTTCAGTCAGTTAGTAAATTCTTTCCTTTTTTCCTCTACCCTACTTCCCCACCCCTCTTTTCTCTGACTCTCCTAGACATGACTAAATCATTTCTATGTTGTAGAAATTGGCTTCATTTTTTAATGTTAACTTAAAAATACTAATTTTTTTTTTTTTTTTTAGTTGTGGTCTCACTCTGTCATCTAGAGGCTGGAGTGTAGTGGCATGATCACAGCTCACTACAGCCTTGAATTCCTGGGCTCAAGTGGTCCTCCTGCCTCAGCCTCCCAAGTAGCTAGGACTACAGGCACATGCCACTGCACCCAACTAATTTTTTAAATTTTTGTAGAGATGAGATCTCACTATATTGCCTAAGCTGATCTTAAATCCCTGAGCTCAAGCAATCCTCTCGCCTCAGCCTCCCAAAGTGCTGGAATTATAGACATGGGTCACTATGCCCAGCCAGCTAAAATATTAATATTTACTAAATAAAATTTTATATTTCAGAATGATTTCAAACTTTAAACAAGTTGCAGACTAGCACAAAGAATTCTCATTTACCCTTTGTCCATATTTCCTAATTAAACATATCTATCATTCGCTTTCCATATACTGTAACTTTTTTTTCCAGAGCCATTTGAGTAGAATTTGTAAGTATGGTGTACCTTTACTCCTAAATGCTTCCATATGTATTTCCTAAGAACAAGGACATTTTCTTTGATAGCCACAGTACAATTATTCAAACAGGAATTATTGTGTAATGTACAGCTCTTGTTAAATTTTACCATTGTCCCAATAATGTCCTCCATACCAGAAGATTTTGTCACATTTAGTTATGTCTTTATTTTCCATTAACATACAACAGTTTGTTACTCTTTATTTTTCAAGACTTTGACATGTTTGAAGAGTACAAGCTAGTTATTTTGTATGACATCTCCTCGTTTGGGTCTGTCAAATGTTTCCTCAAGATTAGATTCAGATTATACATTTTGACAGGCATATTATGGAAGTGGCATTGTATCAGGAGGCACGTGATGGTTTGTCTCATTTCTGGTGATAACTGAGCACAAGGTTAACAAGTTCTCTATCAGGCCAAATGGTGATTTAATGAAGAACTTTTCCATTTCCCACATGTATTTACTTTTTCATTTGGTTATATTAGTATGGGCTTTGAATTCCTTTATTCAGTCAGTTGCATGCTGTTACTGCTATCATTTACCTTGAAGCTCAGATTGCCGTATGAAAGCCCCTTCCACACACTGGCCTCTGTTCTTTTGACATGGCACTGTAATTCCTTGAGCCCTTTATTTTTGACACAAACAAGATGTTTTAGCGGGGCTCACATTGTACCTTTCCTGGAATCAACTGTTTCTCCAAAGAGTCATGTTTCCTTTCAATAGCAATAACTCGATGTTTCAAAACCAGTATCTGAATGGTAGGAACACTTACCAGGTTATTTTGGAACAAGAAATTGTCACATTTCATTTATTTTTAGAGCATCATTGAAAAGAGTTTCATATCAATTTCAGGTTAGTAATAATGAATTCCATGAGTTTTACTGATGTCTGTAGAGACCTAAACACTGAGAAATGTTAAATGTTCAACAGGATCTAATCAGTTATGACAGGCTATTAAAAATAAAGCAGCATTGGCTGTGTCATCATCATCATAAAAAAAAAAATCAGCTGGGTGTGGTGGCTCACACCTGTAATCCCAGCACTTTGGGAGGCTGAGGCAAGAGGATTGTCTGAACCCAGGATTTGAGACTAGCCTGGGCAATGTGGCAAGACATCGTCTCTACAATAAACCAAAAAAAAAATTAGCTGGGTATGGTGATGTGTGCCTGTAGTCCCAGCTACTTGAAAGGCTGAAACAGAAGGATCACCTAAACCCATCAAGTTGAGGCTGTGGTAGCCATAATAATTCCACTGCACTCCAGCCTGGGTGCCAGAGTGAAACTCCGACTAAAAAAAATGCAAAAAATAAAAAGAATATTTAATGCAGGTTCAGCATTTCCAGAACCAATAAACCAATATGTTTTTCCTTCTGTACTTTCCATCAGAAATTCTATTGAGACCAGGCTCATGCCTGTAATCCCAACACTTTGCATGACTGAGGTGGGAGGATTGCTTGAGGCCTGGAGTTTGAGATCAGTGTAGGCAACAGCAAGATCTTGTGTCTACAGAAAATAAAATAATTAGCCAGGCATGGTAACATGTACCTGTAGACCCATTACTTGGGAGGCTGAGGAGGGAGGATTGCTTAAGCCAATAAGTTGGAGTCTGCAGTGAGCCATGATCATGCCACTGCACTCTAGCCTGGAAGAAAGAGTGAGATCCCAACTCAGAAAAAAAAAAAAAGCTATTGGCACAGCCTCTAAAATGTTAAATCAGTAATGAATGATAAAATGGAAGATTAAATCTAAAACATTTAGTATTCCAAAATAAGATTTAAAGCTATGAACCATCATTATGAGTATTATACCTCTTCCCTGGCACTAGCATTTTAAAGCAATCTTACTCTTGTGTTATAGGGAGGAAGCAAAGATAGATTTGTGTGTAGGTTAGTATACTGGTACTAAATCATAAATATTAAAATGTTTTATTTTCTTTTTTTCTTAAGTGGAAATTTAATGGAGCCACCATTTCAGAACCAAAAGAAATTTGGAACAAACTTCACAAAACTGGAAAAGAAAACTATCCGAGGAAAGAAATATGATTCAGACTCTGATGATGATTAGAGCTCAATTATAGCTCTTTATAAATCGTCTTTTTATTTCTGCTTCGGATTTAAATGTGTTTTCTAAATTCTGTTGATTTCAATACATTGGTCTCTGTTACTCATTCTGGAGTTTTATTCAGTTGCATCACAATGAAAGACATCTTTGCTGTTTTTTGTGTGCCATTATGTTTAAGTTGAGGAAAACTCAGTTCTTAGATTATCTGGGAAGAATCTGGATTCTCTATTTTGAGATGGATTTTATCACAATATGATTCTTGCAACTTTATACCATTTACAATTGTGTTTTTAATCTACAGAGTTAGAAATAGAAATTCACAAGTATTCTAGGACTAATTCTTAATCAGCATTATCTATACAACAAGCCAAGTAACATTTACTGATGTGGCACACTGCACTTATAAGTGAATTATAAACACTATTCACTTCTGGAATATATTTAAATAACTATTAAAGAACTACTTAATGTATTCTGGATGCTGCATGTTGATGTTGAATCAACTGATGGCAGCAGAAAGCAATTTCAGGTTGTGAAATGAACATATTACCTTACTTAAAGGACCCTGATTGCTTGTATTTTAAGACATTAATTAAAAAGAAGTCAGGAAATGCTTTTGGAATGGCATCATAAGGAACTCCACTGACTCTCCTCAATAAAGCAATCATACTAGTAGAAATTATTATTTTTTTAAAAATCTCTGGAAATTGTCATAAGAGCATACATCAAATAGAAATACTTATTCATGGAAATTCACTAAATCTTGGTAAGAATAGTGAGTCTCTGTGACATCTGAGCCCTGATCCTCTAGTTCCCAATCTTGGGCTACAGTTTCTCCCTGGATGTATAAACTATTGGCATGTCTCATTTTCTCAAGCTTCATGTTGCAGAAGTTTTTTTCCAAGCAAGAGTAGCCAAGAGGTCTGGAACTCCTTATTCCACCCACTTCCCACTGGTAGCAAGGAAACTCTAGCCCAGGAATAGCAGACTAAAAATACCAGGCCTCAATTGCTCCTACCCCAGTTTACTCCTAGGGTCAAGGAGAGGCAAGTGGAGAAGACCAGGGCCTATCACTCACTGCCTCCTTCTAGACCATGGATATCAATCACTCTAGAAAAACAGGCTACTATCGCCATCCCTATCTCTGGAGCAGCAGCACAGGTTCTGTCCAGTGGAAATAGCAGGCCATAAAATCAACTCCACAGCACTCCCTAAAGGGACGGACGGACTTCAGAGCATAATGGGTGTAAGGGTGCTGCCAAATACTATGGATGTGGGGAGGGGGTGATTAAGAGCAGACTGACAACAAGCAAAATGGAAGACCCACAAGTTCAACAGGAATGAGAGGCAGCTGATAAGAGTCCTAGGATTAGAACAAGCTTCAAAGATACTATACAGGGACTTGAACTTAATTGGATTTAATTTCATTGAGCTTATGCCCCAGAGCATTGTCAAAAACAGTAGAGCAGTTAGCTAGCAAATTAGTGGGTGCTAATAGCTGGGTATGATAACAGAAGCGGACCAACAAGAACCTTTCCTAGTAGATGAGGAAAAGAGCCCTATCAAAATCACTATCTTTGGAGCCAGAGGGAGGGATCAGGGTGACTAAATGTGCCCATATTACTTTCTGAGGAGGAACATCTGTAGACTTAAGCAGTCCAGTCAAGTAACTAAACAAGCAGGAGGGCCGGGAGGGGATGAATATGCAGAGTTGCTATGTTATCTCAAATATCCAGTCATCCAAAAATTGCAAGACATGCAAAGGAAAAGGAAACTGACCATACACTCGGAAAAGCAATGAAAAGAAACTGAGAGGACCAATAGTTTGGAAACAGACAAAAACTTCAAAGTGCTATTACAAACATATTCTAAAAAAACTAAAGGAAGGTTTGCTGACATTATTTCATTAAAGGAATTACTTTAAAAGAGCAAAATTCAATTCAGCCTGGGTAACATAGTGAGACCCTGGCTCTACAGAAAAATTGTAAACATGGTCAGGTGGTAGTGATGCACACCTATATTCCTAGCTACTTAGGAAGCCTTGGTGGGAGGGTCACTTGAGACCAGGAGTTTGAAGCTGCAGTGAGCTATGATTGTGCCACTGTGCTCCAACCTGGCTGATGGAGTAAGACCCTGTCTCAAAAAAAAAAAAATAGCCAAATGGAAATTCTGGATTTCAAAAGAACAAACAATCATTGAAAAAAATTATTAGAGGAACTCAACAATAGATTTGAACTCACAGTAGAAAGAATCAGCAAAAGTCAAGATTAATCAACATAGATAATGAAATGCCAAGAACAGGAGGGAAAAAATGAAATAACTAAGCAGCCTCAGATAAATATGGAACATCAACATATATGTAATAGTGCCAGAAGGGAAAAAAGAAAAAAATTATTAGAAGAAATAATGCCTGAAAACCCCATATTTAATGAAAACGTTAATCCAAGATGACCAAGTTGTAAGATAATAGATTCATACCCAGATACAATAAAAATGATAGACAAGATCTTTAAAGCAGTGAGAGGAAAAAGACCACTCATTGTGTATAAGAGAGCCCCATTTGCTGAGCAGGAAGATTCATGCCTGTCATCCTAACACTTTGGGAGGCTGAGGCAGGATGATCACTTGAGCTACAGTGCACTATGATCACACCACTGCACTCCATCCTGGGCAAGATTGAAACCCATCTCTAAAAGAAATTTAAAATACACGTGGAAGGCTAAAGGTGAAATGACATATAAATACAACCTTGCCAATAGTAACATTAAATGCAAATGGATTACACAATCATAAGGCAAATATTGTCAAACTGGGTTTATAAAAACAAGATCCAAGCTGGGCTCAGTGGCTCAGCCTGTAATCCTGCGCTTTGGGAGGCTGAGGTGAGTGGATTGCCTGAGCCCACGGGTTCGAGACCCGCCGAGGCAACTTGGCGAGACCTCATCTCTACAATAAATCAAGAAAAATTAGCCAGGCATGGTAGTGTGCGCCTGTAGTTCCAGCTACTTGGAAGGCTGAGGCGGAAGGATCACCGGAGCCCAGCAGGTCGAGGCTGTGGTGGCCACTGCACTCCAGCCTGGGTGACAGAGTGAGACTCCAACTCAAAAATAAATAAATAAATAAATACCTGACAATTCTGTATTTTGCTGTCAGAATTCTGTAGTAAAAATGGACAAAAACTTAAAGGAGAAATAAGTCATTCAGCAATAATAGTTGGAGATATTGCCCCAACTTTGAGAAATGGTAGAAAAATGAGGCAGAAAATGAACAAAGAAACAGAACACTTGAATAACACTGTACACCTAACATTTATAGAACATTCCATTCAACAACAGCAGAATTCACTTTCTTTTCAAGAGCGCATGGAGCATCCTAAGATCATATGCTAGACCATAAAACAAACCTCAATAAATTCAAAATTATTGAAATCATACAAGGTATGTTCTCTGAACACAACAGAATGAAATTACATAATGAATAACAAGGAAACCTAGGAAACTCACAAATATGTAGAAATTAATACACCCCTAAATAATCAATGGATCAAAGAAAAAAAGGGACATTTGAAAATACTTTGAGACATATGAAGATACAAAAATGCAATATATCAAAACTTAAGGACTGCAACTAATGCTTACAAGGAAATATATACCAGACCAACTACTGAAACTGACTGAAAAAAAAATAGAAAATTTTATCAAAGCTACAGCAAGTAAGCCAGGCTCGGTGGCTCAGCCTGTAATCCCACGCCTTGGGAGGCTGAGGTGAGTGGCTTGCCTGAGCCCACGGGTTCGAGACCCACCTGGGAAACTTGGTGAGACCTCATCTCTACAATAAGTCGAAAAATTAGCCGGGCGTGGTAGCGCACCCCTGTAATTCCCGCTACTTGGAAGGCTGAGGCAGAAGGATCCCCGGAGCCCAGCAGGTCGAGGCTGCGGTGGCCAGGAGTGGCCACTGCACTCCAGTCTGGGCGACAGAGTGAGACTCTAACTCAAAAAAACAAAAAAAAAAAGCTACAGCTAGTAAAGAGATTGAATTCGTAATTTAAAACTTCCCCCGAAAAAGAAAAAGTCCAGAACTAGATAGCTACACTGGTGAATTTGACAAAGAATTAACACCAATCTTTACAGCGCTTCCAAGAATTAGAACAGGAGGAAACATTTTCTGACTCACTCTTTGAGGCCTGTACTACAAAACCAGACTGCAGCATCAGTCTGATACTAAAACCAGACTGCAGCATCACCAGAAAATTACAGACCAATAGCATTTATGGATATAGGCACAAAGTTCCTCTACAAAATACTAGTAAACAAAATCATATTAAGCAGCATAAAAGCTGAATGATACACCATGACCAAATAGGACTTATTCCCAGAATACATAGTTGGTTCAATACATGAAAGTCAATGTAATACAACATATTAATACAATTTTTAAAGACATGGTTTTATCAATAAAGAAAAAGCATATTAAAAGTCAAAACTCGAGGTGAGCAAGGAGCTGGCGGACATCTTGGGATCCGGAAGGTGGCCGGGCCAGCCAAGCAGGAGGCTGTGGACATCAGGTCTCTTCTCAGAACAATTATTCATCTATAATCACACGTCTACCAAGATGACATCGGGAGGAATGCAGTGGACACCTTTCAGGTCAATGTTATCCATGCCCGGCAGCTGATGGGTAGCCCTGTCACCAACATTGCTTGCACCAGCTTCTTCCATATTAAGAGGTCCAACATCTGACTGGCAGCGGTCACCAAGCAGAATGTCAGTGCTGCCATGGTCTTTGAACTCCTCTATAAGATGTGTGACGTAATGGCTGCCTCCTCTGAAAAAATCAGCAAGGACACCAAAAACAATTTTGTGCTCATATATGAGCTGCTGCTGGGTGAGATCCTGGACTTTGGTTACCCACAAAACTCCGAGAGAGGTGCGCTGAAAACCTTCATCGCCCAGCAGGTATCAAGAGTCAGCATCAAACAACAGAAGAGCAATTCCAGATCACCAGCCAGGTGACTGGGCAGATGGGTTGGCACCGGGAGGGCGTCACGTATCTTCCTGGATGTGCTGGAGAGTGTGAACCTGCTCGTATCCCCACAGGGGGAGGTGCTGAGTGCCCATGTGTCAGGCTGGGTGGTGATGAAGAGCTACCTGAGTGGCATGCCCAAATGCAAGTTTGGAATGAATGAGAAGATTGTCATTGAAAAGCAGGACAAAAGGCACAGCTGATGAAACAAGCAAGAGTAGGAAGCCATCAATTGCCATTGATGACTGCACCTTCCACCAGTGTGTGCAACTCAGCAAGTTTGACTCTGAATGCAGCATCAGCTTCATCCCACCAGATGGAGAGTTTGAGCTCATGAGGTATCTACCACCAAGGACATCATCCTTCCTTTCCGAGTAATCCCACTCGTGCAGGAGGTGGGACGCACAACACTGGAGGTCAAGGTGGTCATCAAGTCCAACTTCAAGCCCTCACTCCTGGCTCTGAAGATTGAGGCGAGGATCCCAAACCTACCAAACACAAGTGGCATGCGAGTGATCTGCATGAAGGGGAAGGCCAAGTACAAGGCTAGCGGGAAGGCCATTGTGTGGAAGATCAAGCGCATGGCAGGCATGAAGGAATCACAGATCAGTGCAGAGATTGAGCTTCTGCCCGCCAACGACAAGAAGAAATGGGCTCGACCCCCCATTTCCATTAACTTTGAGGTGCCGTTCTCGCCCTCTGGCCTCAAGGTGCGCTACTTGAAGGTGTTTGAACTGAAGCTGGACTACAGCGACCACAAGGTCATCAAATGAGTGCGCCACATGGGCCACAGCGGCATTTACCAAACCCGCGGCCAGCTGCCTGGTGACAGCTAGCCCACCTCCCCACCCGCCCTCTTCCACAGGTCCGAGGTTGCGTCTGCCCCCACTGGCTACCACACATCAGTCTCTCCTTCTCTTTCCTGCTTTGCTGCCTTCCCTTTGCATCAATCCCTGAGTCTAGGTCTGGACCAACCACATTGCAAGCAGGACCGGTGGAGTCGTCCCGGGGCTCCCCAGGCAGGGTAGTTTTGGGCACCTGCTCTTCCATCGATCCATCTGCCCTGGCCTGATGCCAGGCTCTGAGTTCTGTGACCAAAACCAGGTGGGCCCCCTTTTCTTCCCACCTGTGTGGCCACACCTCAGGAGTGGGAGGGTTGGCTGCCCCCCACTTTGGAGGTCCCCCAGTGGCCAGTAACAGATCCCAACTCTCAATCCCTACTCTGCTTTGGGAGAGTGTGAGCTTCATTTTATACACGTGTGACTTTGTCCAGTTATAAGTCCAATAAACTCTGTAGAGTGTAAAATTAATTAACTAATTAATTAATCATAAAAGAGTTCCTAGTTTGTTGAGTGTAAAATTAATTAATTATAATTTTAAAATAAGTCAAAACTCTTTTATGATTAAAAAAATCCTCAACAAACTAGGAATAAAGGGTAAATTCCTGAGCTTATCTAAGAAAAACCCACAGCTAACATTAAACAGAACTCTTTTCATCCTAACATCAGGATAAGACAAGGATATCTTCTTTCACCACTTCTATTCAACACTGCACTGCTGTCTGGGGTCAGGGAAACACTTCTTATCAACAAGGGTGCCTGAACGAAATGTATTTGTATACCTAACCCTTAACTCTACCCCACAATATCATAATAAAAAATATTGGTTATAAAAAAAAATAGTTACCAAAAAAACAAACAAACAACAACACTGCACTGGAGATTTCAGCCAGAACAATTAGACAACCAAAAGAAATAAAAGGCATCCAGATTAGAAAGGAAGAAGTAAAAGTACCAGTATTTACAGATAACATAACGGTGTATGTTAAAAGTCCTAAGGGGAGAGGAAACGAGTACAACACATAAACAAGCTCAGCAAGGTTGCAAGATATAAGATCAATATACAAAAATTAATTTTTTATTTCTATATACTAGTGTAGTAGGACCCAAAAATAAAATAGAGAAAACAAGTCCATTTGTAGTAAACTCAAAAAGGATAAAATGCATAGTAATAAATTTGAAATGCGTAGGAATAAATTTAATATAATTTAATAAATTATATTTAATGCACAGAATATAACAGTGGCTCATGCCTGTAATCCCAGTACTTTGGGAGGCCAAGGTGGGAGGATCATTTGAGCCCAGGAGTTTGGGACCAGCCTAGGCAACATAGTGAGATCTTGTCTCTATGAAAAATAAAAACAAGCCAGACATGGTGGCACATGTCTGCAGTCCCAGCTATTCTGGAGGCTGAGGAGGGAGGATTGCTTGAACCCACAAGTCTGAGGCTATGGTGAGCTGTGATTGTACTACTACACTCCAGTCTGACAACAGAGTGAGACCCTGACTCAAAAAAAAAAAATTCATACAATAAATTTCAAAAATGAATTGTAGATCTTATGCTGTGAAAACTATAAAACCTTGGTGAAATAAATTAAGAAAATCTAAAGGGATGCAAAGTTATCAGATATTTATGGGTCAGAGGATATAAGATTAAATCTTAAGATTGCAATACCAGGCCGGGCTCGGTGACTCAGCCTGTAATCCCAGCACTTTGGGAGGCCGAGGCCAGTGGATTGCCAGAGACTCACACGGGCAACTTGAGACCCACACAGGCAACTTGGTGAGACCTCATCTCTACAATAAATCAAAAATTAGCCAGGTGTGGTAGCACACACCTGTAGTTCCAGCTACTTGGAAGGCTGAGGTGGAAGGATCGCTGGAGCCTAGCAGCTCGAGGCTGCAGTGGCTGGGAGCGTGCCACCGCACTTCAGTCTGGGTGACAGAGTGAGACTCCAACTCAAAAAAAAAAAAGATTGTAATGTCCACCAGGCTCGATGGCTCAGTCCTGTAATCCAATCATTTTGGAAGCTGGAGGCAAGAGGATTGCTTGAGCCCAGAGGCTTAAGACCAGCCCGGGCAACTTGGTGAGACTCGTCTCTACAATAAATTTTTAAAAATTAGCCAGGCGTGGTGGCACACACCTGTAGTTCCAGCTACTTGTAAGGCTGAGGTGAAAGAATCACCAGAGCCCCAGCAGGTTGATGCTGGGGTGGCTGTGAGTATGCCACTGCACTCCAGCCTGGGTGACGAACTGAGACTGATTCAAAATAAATAAATAAGTATATATGTATTCAACACTGGAACACTCAGATTTATGAAATGATTGCTAAGTAAACTAAGAGAGGACGTAGACACCTGCCCTGCTAAAAGCTCTTGACAGATCATCAAGGCAAAAACTAACAAAGAGGTTCAGAACCTTGCTTTGACACTCCACCAACTGAACCTTATAGACATCTACAGAACACTTCACCCTACAACCACAAAGTATACATTCTACTCATAAACACATGGAACATACTCCAAAATAGATCACATTCTTGGGCTTAAATCAAGCATGAATAAACCTTAAATGGTTGAAATAATACCAAGTAATTTATCAGAACACAGTAGAATAAAAATATCACCACCAACAGGAATGCCCCCAAAACACACAAATACATGAAAATTAAACAGCATGCTTCTGAATGACTTGTGGCTCAACATAGAAATCAAGACAGAAATAAAAAGATTCCTGGAAATGAAATGAAAACAAAGACACAACATATCAAAACTTCTGGGTTACCATGAAGATAATACTGAGAGGGAAATTTATAACACCACATGCATATATCAAGAAAATAGAGGGTTCTCAATGTCACATCTAAAGGAACTGGAAAGGCAGGAACAATTAAATCCTAAATTCAGTAGAAATATCCAGATTACTAAGGTAAAGTTACAATTGCAGGAAATAGAAGCCAAAAATATTATAGAAAGGATCAACAAGACAAAAAGCTGGTTATTTGAAAGGATAAGATTGGCACACCCCCAAACAGATTAACTTAAAAAAGAAAGTCCAAATAAGCACAACTAGAAACAAAAAAGGCAAACAGACCCTGAAGAAATTCAAAAGATTATCAGGTATTACTAATCTAGAAAATCTAGAGGAAATAGAGGAATTCCTGGTATCACATAAACTTCCAAGCTTGAAACAGGAAGAAATTGAAACCCTAAACAGACCATTGATAATCCAAGAAATTGACTCAGTTGTTAGAAACTTCCCACCAAAAAAAAAAACAAACCTTGGACCAGATGGTTTTTCAGTTGAATTCTACAAGACATACAAGGAAGATCTGATACCAATCCTATTGTAAGTATGCCAGGCAATTGAGAAGGAAGGAATTCTCCCTAGCTCATTCTATGAAACTAATATCATCCTGATACCCCAAATTGGCAAAGACCCAACAAGGAAAGAGAATTATAGGCCAATTTATCTGATGAACACAGATGCAAAGATTCTCAACAAGATTCTAGCAAATTGGTTGGGAGTAACTCAGGCCTGTAATCCCAACACTTTGGGAGGTGGAGGCAAGAGGATTGCCTGAATCTAGGAGTCCAAGACCAGCCTGGGCAACTTGGTGAGATCTTGTCTGTACAATTAGTCAAGAAATTAACTGGGCATGATGGTGCACACCTGTAGTTAGTTCCAGCTGCTTGGAAGACTGAGGTGGAAGGATAACCTGAGCCCAGAAAGTCGAGGCTGTGGTGGTTGTGAGCATGCCACTGCACTCCAGCCTGAGTGACAGTGATCTAACTAAAAAAAAAAAAAAATTCTAGCAAATCATATCCAGCAACACATTGCAAGGATCATTCATCATGATAGTATTCATTCCTGGGATGCAGGGCTTTTTCAACAGACATAAGTCTATGAACATAATTCAGCACATTAATAGGTTAAAATCAAGAACCACATGATTATTTCATTAGACTCAGAAAAAGCATTCAACAAAATTCAGCATTCCTTCTTGATAAAAAACCCTCAAATACTTGGTTATCAAAGGAATATCCCTCAAAATAATAAGAGCCATCTATGGCAAATCTTCAGCCAATATCATACTTAATGGGCAGAAGCTGGAAGCATTCCCCCTAAGAACTGGAACAAGACAAGTTTGCTTACTCTCACCCCTTCTATTCAGCATAGTACTGAAAGTCTTAGAGCAATCAGGCAGGAGAAGGAAATCACGGACATTCAAACAGGAAAAGAGGAAGTTAAGTTATTCCTCTTTGCAGATGATATGATTCTATACTTAGAAAACCCTAGAGAGTCTGCCAAAAGCCTTCTCAAACTAATAAACAACTTTGGTAAAGTCTTGGGATACAAAATCAGTGCAAAAAAGAGAGTTGTATTTCTATACACCAACAACAAGCAGGCTGAGAACCAAATAAAAAGCACAATTCCATTCACAATAGTCACAAAAAAAGAGGCCAGGCTCAGTGGCTCTGCCTGTTCCCAGCAATTTGGGAGGCCGAGTGGAGTGGATTGCCTGAGTCCATGGGTTTGAGATCAACCTGGGCAACTTGGAGAGACCTCGTCTCTACAATAACTAGAAAATTAGCTGGGCATGGTAGTGTGCGTCTGTAGTTCCGGCTGCTTGGAAGGCTGAGGTGGAAGGATCACCAGAGCCCAGTAGGTTGATGCTGGGGTGGCAGTGAGCATGCCACTGCACTCCAGCCTGGGTGACAGAGTGAGACTCCAACTCAAAAAAA
>NW_007249245.1:957378-960441 GCF_000164805.1 Carlito syrichta
AAAAAAAAAAAAAAAAAAAAAGCCTTGGCATCCACCTATCCAAAGAAATGAAAGACCTTTACAATGAGAACCACAAAACACTGCTCAAAGAAATCAAAGATGATACAAACAAATGGAAAAACATCCCATGCTCATGGATTGAAAGAATCAATATTATCAAGTGCTCATTCTATCCAAAGCAATGTACAGATTCAAAGCAATCCCTAGCAAATTAACAGCATCATTTTTCACATACCTAGGAAAGACAGCATGGAAATTCATATGAAAGTAAAAAAGAGCACAAATAGCTAAAGCAATCCTCAGCAAAAGAAACAAACCTGGAGGCATCACATTTCCAGACTTTAAACTTTATTACAAGGTTACAGTAACCAAGACAGAGTAGTATTCGACCAGGAATAGGCATATAGACCAATGGAACAGGACAGAGAATCCAGAAATAAAACCATGGTCCCTCAACCAACTCATCTTTGACAAAACCATTGATCACAAACATTGGGGAAAGGAAACTATATTTAACAACTGGTACTGGGAAAACTGGCTAGCCACATGCAGAAGAGTAAAACTGAATCCCTAACCATCACCATACACAAAAATTAAAATCAATCAAGGACTTAAATGCAAAACCTCAAACTATAAGAATCTTAGAAGAAAAACTCTTAGATATTAATTCACATACAATATACACCCTTTTAAAGTGTAAATTCAATTATTTTTAGTATATTCACAGAGTTGTGCAACCACCACCAAATCCATTTTAGAATATCTTCATCATCCTAAAAAGAAATGCTATGCTCATGGTTGGTTACTCTCCATCCCCCTACAACTCTCCAGTCCCATCCAATCTCTGATCTGCTTTCTGTTTCCATAGATATGCCTTTCCTGGACATTTCCTATAAGTTAGGTCATACAATATGTGGCATTTTGTGACTGACTTCTTTCATATAGCATGATGTTTTTAAGGTTTCCCCATGCTATATCACGTATCAGTACCTCATTTAAAAAAAAGAAAAAGAAAATGCACTGGATAAAGAAAATGTGGTACATATACATTTTGGAGTATTGTGCAGCCATAAAGAAGATCAAAATTATGGCCTTCACAGTAACATAAGTGCAGCTGGAGACCGTCATACTAAGTGAACTATCACAGAAACAAAGAACTGAATACTGCATGTTCTCAGTCATAAGCAGACCCTGGTCACTTGTCACATGAGCACAAGGGTGGGATTGGCAGATGATGGTCACTGCTAGAGAAATGAGGGAGTTATTAGCTGGCCCAATTTCACTCAAGTGTATGCCCAAGAAAACTGAAAATACGCACTCCCATAAAAACTTGTTTATGAATGTTTAGAAACACCCTCCTGGATATCAGAGTAGGCAAGGAATTCATGACTAAGTCCTCAAATCAAATGCAGTATCATCTAAAATTGAGAGATGGGACCTTATCAAACTAAAAAGTTTTGCACAGCAAAATAAATCATGAAGAGAGTGAAAAGACCATTCACAGAATGGGAAAAAATATTTGCAAGATATGCATTTGACAAAGGCCTAACATCCAAGATATACAAGAAACCCAAATGAACCAAAAGGAAAAAAAGCACCAAAAAAAAAACTCCCAAAAACCAACCCTTTTAAAAATGGGCAAAGGACATAAACAGACACTTCTCAAATGAGGACATACAAGCAGCCAAAAAGCACATGAAAAAATGCTCAGCCTCGCTAATCATCAGAAAAATGCAAATCATAACCACAATTAGATACTACCTAACACAGGTAAGGGGGGCTATCATTAACAAGTGAAAAATCAACAGGTACTGATGCAACTGCAGAGAAAAGGGGATCTTTCTACATGCTGGGAATGTAAGCTAGTTCAACCTTTATGGAAAGCAGTGTGGCAATTTCTCAAAGAATTAAAAATTGAGCTTTCATATGATCCAGAAATTCCTCTTCTGGGAATATACCTAGAGGAACATAAATCATTCTACAAAAAGGACTCCTATACATTCATGGAACAAACTCAGATTACCATTGAAAGTGCACTGGGTTGGATGCAGTGGCTCAAGCCTGTAATCCCAGCACTTTGGGAGGCCGAGGCAAGAGGATTGCCTGAGCCCACAGGTTCGAGACCAGCCTGGGCAACTTAGTGAGACCTTGTCTCTACAGTAAATCAAAAAATTAGTTAGTCGTGGTAGCACATGCCTGTAGTTCCAGCTACTTGGGAAGCTGAGGTGGAAGGATCGCCTGAACTCAAGTTAAGGCTGCGGTGGCTATGAGCATGCCACTGCGCTCCAGCCTGGGTGACAGAGTGAGACTTCAGCCCCCCACCAAATGCACTGGATAAAGAAAATGTGGTACATATACATGGTGGGATATTGTGCAGCCAAAAAGAAGAACAAAATTATGGCCTTCACAGCAACATAGGTGCAGTTGGAGACCATCATACTAAGTGAACTATCACAGAAACAAAGAACTGAATACTGCATGTTCTCAGTCATAAGCAGACCCTGGTCACTTGTCACATGAGCACAAGGGTGGGATTGGCAGATGATGGTCACTGCTAGAGAAATGAGGGAGTTATTAGCTGGCCCAATTTCACTCAAGTGTATGCCCAAGAAAACTGAAAATACGTACGCCCATGAAAACTTGTTTATGAATGTTTATAGCAATATTATTTATAATTAAATATTAGATTGAATGTATAGATAAATGTGTATATAGATAAAATGTGTATATCTATGCAATGGAATGTTATTTAGCAATGGAAAGGAATGAGGTACTGATACATGATATAGCATGGAGGAACCTTAAAAACATCATGCTATATGAAAGAAGCCAGTCACAAAACACCACATATTGCATGACCTAACTTATATGAAACGTCCAGGAAAGGCATATCTAACAGAAAGTAGATCAGGCCGGGCTCGGTGGCTCAGCCTGTAATCCCAGCACTTTGGGAGGCTGAGGTGAGTGGATTGCCTGAGCCCGCGGGTTCGAGACCCGCCTGGGCAACTTGGCGAGACCTCATCTCTACAATAAGTCAAAAATTAGCCGGGCGTGGTATCACAC
>NW_007249245.1:960615-977817 GCF_000164805.1 Carlito syrichta
CACCGGAGCCCAGCAGGTCGAGGCTGCAGTGGCTGGGAGCGGCCACTGCATTCCAGTCTGAGTGACAGAGTGAGACTCTAACTCAAAAAAAAACCAAAAAAAAAAAAGCCTTCGACAGAACAAAGTAGATCAGAGGTTGCATAGGACTGGAGGGGTTGTAGGGGGATGGAGAGTAACCAACCCTGAGCATAGCATTTCTTTTTAGGATGATGAAGATATTCTAAAATTGATTTGGTGGTGGTTGCACAACTCTGTGAATATACTAAAAATAATTGAATTTACACTTTAAAAGGGTGTATATTGTAGGTGAATTAATATCTTAATGAAACATTTAAAATTACAGAAACTAGGCTAGGTGTGGTGGCTCACACTTGTAATCTCAGCACTTTGGGAGGCCAAGGTGAGAGGACTACCTGAGTTCAAGGGTTCAAGACCAGCCCGGGCAACATAAGACCTTGTTTCTACAATCAATCAAAAATATTAGCTGGACATGGTGGTATGCACCTGTAATCCCATTACCTGGAAGGCTGAGGAAGAAGGATCACCTAAGCCCAGCAGGTCGAGGCTGTGTTAGCCATGATCATGCCACTGCACTCCAACCTAGGCAACAGAATAAGACACTGACCCAAAATATATTAATAAAATGATGGAAACAGTGAAGGAGCTGTATAAAAATTAGAAAAGTCAGAGATAACAAGACATGCAAAGTCAGAGATAACAAGACATGACAGAGCTCCGGAAAGAATTTTTAAAAAGTGAGAAATTCATGAATTAAGATGAAACTAGAAGTAACATAGAAAATTTTAAAAAGAAAACAATCGATACAGAATAGCTATTAAAAAAAGAAAAGGGAAAACAAACAGGAGAAAGTAGACTTAACAGAAATTTATCAAAGATCTTTTTAAACAGGTGTTAAATATAGAAGCCAAGCAAGGACATCCATCATAAATATAATAGAAATCCTTAAAGAAGAAAATCAAAGCAACTGAACTGAAAAAAATACCAATATTGATAATTCAGTAAAACTTTACTAAAATAAAAAATCGGTCTATAGCCATAGCACCCTGAGCACACCCGAGATCATCCGAAATAAGAAACTGAACTTACATATTGTAAAAACAATACACATGCTTGGTAAAATGGACCCACATAGAAAGGCCAACAATTAGAAATATTTCCATAAAGCTATTTGCTTTCAGAAGGAGGAGGAGAGGAATTATGAATTATTTATTAAATCCCTCCCCATTATTTCCATTCTCTTCATGGTCACACTGTACACTGTACCCAGATATAGTCTTTTTTTTTTTTTAGTTGAATTCTCACTCTGTCGCCCAGGCTGTAGTGCAGAGGCACACTCACGGCCACCTCAGTGAGGTCCTACTAGGCTCCGGCGATCCTTCCACCTCAGCCCTCCAAGTAGCTGGAACTACAGGTGTGCACCTCCACACCCGGCTAATTTTTTGATTTATTGTAGAGATAAGGTCTCACCAAGTTACCCAGGCTAGTCTCGAACCTGTGGGCTCAGGCAATCCTCTCACCTCGGCCTCCCAAAGTTCTGGGATTACAGGCTTGAGCCACTGCCAATATAGTCTTATAAATATCTCTATCTAACCCCTGCCTCTTTGTAGACAGCAGACATCCTCTCTGCTGTTTGGCCCATTGGGCCCTTCACAATGTATCCTTAATAAATCTACCTTTCTAAATTCATAACTGTTTTGGTAAATTCTTCTTAACAGCCTTTGACTCTGGCCATAATTAGCCCACCACCACACACAGCAAAAAAGATTAAACACACAGAGTTTCAAAAAACGAAAAAGGAAGAAGCAGGAAAACCAAACCACAAACAAGGATCTCTTACTAGAAAAAAATCACCCAAAAGCTCACAAAAATAGAGAGCAATCATATCATCACATATTCTAAATTATTTCACAAGTTATCCTCTCTGTAAACAAGGGGTCAAAAAACAAAACAAAACAACAACAAAGCACAAAGTTTCAGGAAAATAAATGATAGAAAAAAATAGAAATAAAATATGTCAGAAATGAGGTAACACATTGAAGAGTAAAATAAAACCATTACAGAAATGAAGTTGTTTTTGTGATTTATTGCAATATAACAACACATTCCAAATCTTACTAGCTTAAAACCATTGGCAATTTTTCTGGGCTCAGCAAGGATGGCTTGTCTCTTCTCCATGAGGCACTTGCTTGGTCTGTTCAATGGACTGGAGAATCTACTTCTAAAAAGGCTCACTCACTCATACGGCTGGCAAGTTTGTACTAACTGGTGGGTGGAAAACTAAGCCAGGAGACTTGGCTTCTCTTTACATGGGCTTTTCCATAGCTTCAGAGGTTTACACCACATGGGGGCTGAGTTCCAAGAGCAAGTGTTCTGAGAATTAGACAGTAAATGATTTGGGGGAGAGATGAATGGGAGGGCCCTCAGAAGAATAGATAGTAGCTTGTGACAAAGTCTGTCTGGACGTAGTGTTGACCTCCGGGTTCCTCTCCTGGGATAGGAGTTCACCTTTTCTGGTTCATTAGATTCCCAGGGAGGGTATTCATGACAATGAAGCTCCTTTAGGAAGATCCGTCTGTAGGCTGATAAGGGAAGTCCAAAGAAACCCCTCCAAGCATTTGCTGTTGTTCATCCAGTGCCTTCAGTTTAACGTAATCAGTATACAAAAGCTTCACATTTTGTGCTGGCATTTCCTGAACTCCTTCACGGCTTGTCATTCAGCCGTGCCTCTTCCATATCTTCTTGGTAGCAGACTAAGTTGGGAAAGCTCATGACACCTGCAAGCACAGCCCAAGCAAAAACTGGTCGGGTGTGCACATCAGGGTGTGTCTTACTATGCTTGCAGGCATTTCCCTGTGCCCTTATTTCAAACCTTCTAAAGTGACACTCCCTTATCATAATGGAATCTGAGGTGTTACCTAGTTTTATTGACATTAGAGTTTCACTTTCTGCTTCTAGGATTCAGGTCATTCCCAGAAAAAGTTGTTGAATATTCCTCATTCCTTAGACACTTATTTTATATTAATTTATTTAATGCAAGTTACATCAAAAAAAATTTTTAAATTTTTGAATCATCTATACTTGCAAATACCTGTTTATAATGTAATATTGATCAACTCAAAAAGAAGAAGCTGAAACAAAATTAATGTAAGTAGAAAGCTTATTTGGGCCAAGCTTGTGGATTGAAACTGGGGAACACAGATTCAAGTTGCCCTAGATATATACTCTGATTAGCAACAGTTACAAGTTGACTTTTGTTTTTTGATTTTTTTCTGAGTTGGAGTCTCACTCTGTCGCCCAGGCTGGAGTGCAGGGGCATGCTCACAGTCACTGCAGCCTAGACCTACTGGGCTCAGGTGAGCCTTTTGCCTGCCTCAGCTTTCCAAGTAGCTGGAACAGGCACGCGTCACCACACCCCACTAATTTTTTGAATTATTGTAGAGACAAGGTCTCACCAAGTTGCCCAGGCTGGTCTCGAACCCCTGGACTCAGGCAATTCTCTCGCCTTGGCTTTCCAAAGTGCTGGGATTACACGTTGGTTTTTAAAGGAAATAAAGATTCTAAGTTTACCAATAATTTACATTAAAATAACATAAGTCATGAATTGGTTATATATTATTCTTTGTATTACAAATTACAGGAACAAAATGACTTTAAACAATTGCCCCTAGGCATGGGTGGGGATGGCACAGGGGCTGTGACTAAAGTCCCCTACTCACAGCTCTCTGGGCCTGCATACCTCACAGAGTTCAGACTTCTCTGAGCTATGTTTCTTTTCTCTCATTCTATGTGCATGATACGTGAAGGAAGCCAAACAAAAATAATTGGGTTTTGTTCTTAGTTCAGACTTCAAAAAAAACAGAAAGGTAATCACATTAGATAAATTGGCTGGAAACCCAGCTGAGTAAGCAGGACTCCCTTAGGCACTCACTTTCACAAGAGCTGAATTTTCATCTTTACTCTTTCTTGGGATATTACCTAAATGGGGACTGTTAGGGGACTGGACAGGGTGAGGGTGTTTGGAGAGAGGAGGTGCGCAGCACCGCTGGGGCCGGCAAGCTGGAGGTGCCACTCTGGGAACCCAGAGATCCGAGTAGATTGCAAAGAATTGCAACACAAAGAGGTGAGAGAAGAAAAGATTTGTTCAAGAAAAGTTCACCCCCCACAGACAGGGAGTGGGCCTACACTCTAGGTGAGTGTGGCATCGTAGCCCCCCAGAGTCCTGGCTTAAATCCTTTTCTTGGAGATGTTGCGTGTGACTGCCGTGACTGCTGTGACTTCCTTATCGACCACCTGTGGATGTCTTGGAGAACCTGTGACACAGAGACCCCTTAATGTCCACCCACATTACCATAGCCCCTAGAGAAGGGGCTAATTCTCCTGCACCTTCCCAAACGACATTACTTAAAGCTAGTGGGGGCGTGCACTTCCCCTTATCTCCTAGGCATTCCCAGCAGGTAGGTTCGGAGATATCCTTGACTTCCCTGTAGATAGGGCCTGTTCTACTGGAAGATTAAGTCCCCACCTGCTCCCCCTCTGGGCGGGTCATAACTTTTGTAATTATAAGTTTCATGACTTTTACAGTCCTTGACCAATGTATGATATCTTAGGCCTTGTAAATTCCCTCTATTCTAGGCAAGCTTGATTGACACTATGAGATACCTGACACCAGGAAGTCTGTTCCTAAAAAGACAAAGTTGGCAAAGTTAATTTTACTTAAAGTGTGCATTTCTCCAAAAGCATAGCTTCTACTTTCTCATCATGGTATTAAGATTTAAGAAGAGTAAAGAAAAATGCATTTCCCGCTCTCGGCCTGTCCTTTCAGGAACCAGACTGAATTCCAAAGCCAAGTATACTAGGTCTTCTACTGAGCAGTGAAACATATGACCCGGTAATAAGCCTGACCTCTTTTTATTCTTTTCATTTATTTATTTATTTTTGAGACAGGATCTCACTGTGCCCACGTTGAAGTGCAGTGGTGCATTCCTGACTTACTGCAGCCTCAGCCTCCTGGGCTCAAGCAATCCTCTATCTCACCTCCTGAGTAGCTGGGACTATAAGTGTGCAGCACCACACCCAGCTAATTTTTTTGTATTTTTTGCAGACACGAGGTCTCGCTATGTTGCCCAGGTTGGTCTCAAATTCCTGTACTCAAGTGATCCTCCCATCTCAGCCTCCCAAATACTGGGATTGCAGGTGTGAGCCACAGTCCCCAGCTAAGCTTGACTTCTTAACACTAATTTATTTCAGACTTTTACTTGATCTCAGTTGAAAAGTTTATTTTAATGCTAATACCCAATCCTTTTTTTAAACTCTATCTTTCCTTTACAGCTGTGATTTTCTTTTCTTTGTTTTTTTTGAGTTGGAGTCTCACTCTGTCACCCAGACTGGAGTGCAGTGGCTGCTCCCGGCCACCACAGCCTCGACCTGCTGGGCTCCGGCGATCCTTCCGCTTCAGCCTTCCAAGTAGCTGGAACTACAGGCACACGCTACCATGCCCGGCTAATTTTTTATTTATTGTAGAGATGAGGTCTCGCCAAGTTGATTGGGCGGGTCTCGAACCTGCGGGCTCAGGCAATCCACTCACCTCGGCCTCCCAAAATACTGGGATTATAGACTGAGCCGCCAAACCCAACCATAGCTGTGATTTTCAACTGCCACATATCTAAGGGATATGCCATGCCTATCAATCAATCTTGTAGCTATTACAATGATTCTTAATCCCTAGAGCATTGTTTTATGACGTGTGTGATGCTGACTTGCAAAGATAATTGATGTTCATAATAATGGCGAAATGCATTCGAATTTTAAACAATCCTCAGGCCAGTACTGTTCTCAAAAGTTAATGGACTTAAAGGCTTCACCTTACACCTACTGAATAAATCTTTAGGGTCGAGACCAGTGAGTCAGTACTTTTAACAAAATAGCTATGTGTTTCTTCATGCTCAAGTTTGAGAATCGTTACCTAGGAAGCTGTATCAGAGTCTGAGAAACTTAAATTGAAAACTAACGGTAGGTGATTACAATTTTCATCACCATTATCACATCTGTCTGCTGAGAATCACTGCTCTAGAGCAAGAACTTGCCTCTCTGTTAGTAGCTCTTGGTCAATTAGGAAATGAAACTGTCTCCATGAGATTAATATAAGGTCACAAGATAAAAACTGTAGAGGAGACCTGAGCCCTGCAAAGGTGCAACTATGGTTAGGAATTAGCAGACCTGTTGCTTTTCACAGACACTGAAATAGAAAACAATTGACTATCTTCATGTCCTGACACCTGGGGATGGGGAGGTTTTCCCCGAGGTTGCCAGATACATTTTTCTTTAAACAAATGACCCATCAGATCTCATTGATAGCATTCTAAAGTTTAATCGGCCTTAGTTTGTTTTGTTTTGTTTGAGTTGAAGTCTCACTTTGTTGCCCGACTGGAGATAGTGGCACACTCACAGTCACCACAGCCTTGTCCTGCTCGGCCTTCTAAGTAGCTGGAACTACAGGTGTGTGCCACCATACCCCACTAATTTTTTGATTGATTGTAGAGACGAGGTTTCACCAAGTTGCCCAGGATGGTCTCAAACTCCTGGGTTCAGGTCATCCTCTGGCCGCCACCTCTCAAAGTGCTGAGATTACAGGTGTGAGCCATAGCGCCTGACCAACCTTAGTTTTGATCACTAGGGGTTCCCTCTCCAGCATTCATTGTTCATTAGATTTGTAACTTCCCCAATTGCTCCAATATATAACATAAAACTAAAACTTTGTGATGCTTTTTGCCCTCCACATTCCCTTTAAAGACCCTAATCTCTGAATTCTCAGGGAGACAGATTTGAGAAATATCTTTTATTCTCTTTGCTCAGCTGCTTGCAATATTAAACTCTATTCCTATTGTAACAGCTGCATCAGTCTTGGTTTTTCTGGTAAGTGGGCATAAGGACCCAGTCTAGCTGTAACAAATTAGGCCATTATTGTTAACATCATTCATGTTAATCTGATGCTCAGTGGTGTGTTACCTTGTGAGTCTGTGTGTAAGTTGAATATGAGCCTGAAATGTGACTTTTTGAGGAATAGCTAGGTTTGCATCTAATCAGTGCCTAATCCCTGAACTACAAACTTGAGATTTTTAATCAATTCCTATGAACAGTCCTCTGCATTCCAAAAATAAAGTCACAACAATGTTAATTCATAATGTAGCTAACTTTATTAATTACTAACAAGTAATGAAAAATAAATCGACCTTTTAAAAGACAAATTGCTTAATGACTGAACATTTTATGTATATTTGGGAAAGGACCTATGGTATCTTCCCCAGAGAGACTTATTTATGCAAAAGATTAACACAATGCATAGAAAAAGAGCTATGCAGAAATTATCTAAAAAGTCAGAAACATGACAGGTAATACAATTATTATAAATCTTCTGTTTTATAGCAATGTCTAAATCTAGTTCTATCTCTAATGTCCTGGTCCTTTTTCTCCTTCTTATTAGAAAGGGATTCATTTTCATTTGTTATTCATATTTACTCGATGTGGATAAATATTATTTCCATTCTGTCCCATGATAATTGCATTAAAAGGATATGCTGATATTGAGTGCTATTTTGTGTCTAAAACAAGTTTATATTAATCAGTAGTGTCAAATAAAAAAATAAACTAGGTGGGCGCAGTGGCTCATGCCTATAATCCCAGCACTTTGGGAGGCCAAGGTGAGAGGATTGCCTGAGCTCACGACTTCGAGACCTGCCTGGGCAACTTGGTGAGACTTCATCTCTATAATAAATCAAAAAATTAGCCAGGCATGGTGACACAGGCCTGTAGTTCCAGTTACTTGGAAGGTTGAGGTGGAAGGATTGCCGGAGCCCAGCAAGCAGAGGCTGTGGTGGCCATGAGTGTGCCACTGCACTCCAGCCTGGGCGACAGAGTGAAACTCCGACTAAATAAATAAATAAATAAATAAAATTTTAAAAACTGCTTTTAACTCAAGCTTTGCCTTAGCTCTTGTCAAGAGATTTAAGCCAACGCTGCTAATTGATATGTGGGCCACAACAGCATCGGCATCACTTCGGAGCTTGTCATAAATGCAAATTCTCAAACCCTACCCCAGACCCATTGAATCAGAATTTCAGGAATACAGCAATCTGTTTTATAGCAAGGCCTTCAGGAGATTCTTAGACGTGCCAAGGTGTGATTTAAGCAACTATGAAAAGATTTAGCCTTTTACTAAGAAAAGTAATGTATAAACATTCAGAGATAGTTCTTATATCAAAATAACCCACGCTAGGACTAGCAAATAGATTTCTACTTGAGTGCCAATTTTTTTTGTGTGTGTGGCTTTGTGATATAATTCATATACCATACAATCCACCAGTATTTGGGTTCTCCAGAGAAACAGTACTAATAGAAGGTAGATTGATCAGATAGATTAATGGAAGGGGAGAGGGTGGGAAGGATTTATCCTGAGGGAGTGGCTAATGTAATTATGGAGGCTAAGTCCCGCAGTCTATAAGCTAGAGACCTATGAAAGCCAGTGGTGCAATTCTGTACAGATGCCTGAGAACCAAGGGAGCTGATGACATAAATTCTAGTCCAAGGGCAGGAGAAGATGAAATGAAATATCTCAGCTCAAGGAGTTAGACAGGAAAAAAGGGGGCAATTCTTTCTTTCTCCACCTTTTGTTCATTTTAGACCCTCAAAGGATTAGATAATGACCACCTACATTATGGAGGGTAATCTATTGAGTCCACTGATTCAAATGCTAATCTCATCTGGAAATCCCTCGATAGACACACACATAAATAATTTTTTTTTTCTTTTGAGTTGAAGTCTCACTCTGTCACCCAGACTGGAGTGGCTGCTCCCGGCCACCACAGCCTTGACCTGCTGGGCTCCGGCGATCCTTCCACCTCAGCCTTCTAGGTAGCTGGAACTACAGGCGTGCACTACCATGCCCGGCTGATTTTTGATTTATTGTAGAGGTGAGGTCTTGTCAAGCTGCCCAGGCGGGTCTGGAACCCACAGCCTCAGGCAATCCACTCACCTCAGCTTCCCAGAGGCATGGGATTACAGGCTGAGCCACCAAGCCTGGCAATAATTTTTTTTTTTTGAGTCAGAGTCTCACTCTGTGGCCCAGACTGGAGTGCAGTGGCACATAACTGCCACCGCAACCTCAACCTGCTGGGTTCAGGTGATTCCACTTTAGCCTTCCAAGTAGCCAGAATTACAAATGTGTGCCACCACGCCTAGCTAATTTTTTTGGTTTATTGTAGAGACAAGGTCTCACTATGTTGCCCAGGCTGGTCTCAAACCCGTGGGATCAGGCAATCAACTCGCCTCTGCCTCCCAAAGTGCTGGAATTACGGGGGGTAAGCCACCGTGCCTGACTCCAGAAATAATTTGTAATCAGATATCTGGGCAAGCACTGGTCCAGTCAAGTTGACACATGAAATTAACTGCCATACCACCCATTTAAAATGCATAATTCAATGGTTTTAGTATATTCACAGATATGTGCATTTGTGAGTATGCACCATCACCATAGTCAACTCTCTTTGTTTGGTAGGTAGTAGCTGGCAAGAGCATGGGATTAAGAAAGATTTGAAGGTTATATTCAATCTTGCCCAGAAAGAGTATTATGATTGATTGATTAGCCTTATCTCTATGGCCATGTGATTGAAGAATTGTGGCATTTAGGATGTTAGTTTGCCACAGCTACACATAAATCTTATCTCAGATGCATTTATGGCAGAATTTGGTAGGGTGAAAAACAAAACAAAACTATGCCTTCGAGCCACAAAAAGAGGCCAGCCTGTTGGGAGCCGGCCATGGAGGCCCACTGAGCGTTAGGGATCAGGGAGGACCGTGGACCCCGAGACCACTAGGATGCGTTTGGGAGCTGTTGACCCCATTTCCTCTCCCTTTTCTTGCTTAGCACTATAGCCAGAAAAAAACTCCTGCTAGCTCAAGCACAGAACTCTGAGACCCAGAGGAACACAGCTAACTTTAGAAACTCATTGTTCCCTTTTTCCTACTGATTGCGGTTTTGGCTTTAGTACAACTTACAGTTTAAACTTGGGTCACATCTAAGGGCCTTAGTACTAGTCATAGGTTTTTAGTATGTTGGCTGAGAAATAAAATAATTTTATATTGTAGCTATGTAGTTCTTAGAGGTTTGTAGTAGCCATTTTGAATGAGATCATAATCATTTGTTCCAATAAATGGCCCACTGTGAACTTTGGACTGGGCCACATTCTGGAGAGCCCAGCATGATCTTTGGACTGGGCCACATTCTTTAGGAATTGGTTTGAGCTATAATTAAGAGTTTCCATAGCAACTGTGTAAGTTAGGATTCGTAGAATTAGAATAGAATAGAAATGTAATAGGATTTAAGTTAGTCATCATAGGTATTGTGTATGCATAAGCTTTAGAAGTTATTGATTATTAGAACAATCATGATGCTAGTAGGGATTGTCGCATTGCTTTTGAGGAACATTAACCAAGCATAGGGAACAGTAAGACAATTTCGGGTTTGTCCTTCCTCATACCTGAGAAACCATCTGGTGGGTGGCAGACGCTCCTCACGCACCTGGCTTTGTGTTCATGTGAAAGACATGTGAGACTGACTGTGCAAAATTTGGGGATAAAAGACCCATTGTAATTCCCAATAAATGGCTTCTGCACTAAACAGGAGTCTAGTCTCTTTCTTTCTCTCTAGTTTCTTTTCTCTCGTGAGTTGCCTACGCCATCACACCACCAGTGACCCCCAACCCTTGTAGGAGCGGGACTCCCGCACCAGCCCCTATCTTGGAGATTTTTGAAGCAATCATAGATAGGAATGAGTTAACCCAGAACATATGATAAATGCTTATGCTGATTAAAACTCTGATCTGCTGTGCACATTTACACCAATGATGGAGAAACCAAATTCTATCAAAATGTATGTATGGGCCGGAATTGATGGCTCAACCTGTAATCCTAGCACTTTGGGAGGCCGAGGTGGGTGGATTGCCTGAGCCTGCCAGTTTGAGACCAGCCTGGGCAACTTGGTGAGACCTCGTCTGTACAATAAAATGAAAAATAACCATGCATGGTTGACACTGGGGTAGCTGTGAGCGTGCATGCCACTGCACTCCAGCCTTGGTGAAGGAGTGAGATTCCAACTCAAAAAAAAAAATAAAAGAAAAAGAAAATGTATGTATGTATGTATTTAGAGACAGGTCTTACTCTGTTGCCCATGCTAGAGAGCAGTGGCGCGATCCTGGTACACTGTAGCCTTGACCTCCTGGACTAAAATGATCCTCTTAACCTCCTGAGTAGCTGGGACTACAGGTGTGTGTCACTACACCTGGCTAATTTTTTTTTCTTTTGTCGTGATGAGGTCTCATTATGTTGCCCAGGCTGGTGTAAAACTCCTGAGTTCAAGTGATTCTTTCACCTTGGCCTTTTGAAGTGCTGGAATTACAGGCATGAGCCACTGTGCTCAACCCCAAAATATATTTAAAGAGATTTATTCTGCCGGGCATGGTGACCCAAGCCTATAATCCCAACACTCTGGGAGGCTGAGGCAAGAGGATTGCCAGAGCCCAGGGGTTCGAGACCAGCCTGGGCAACTTGGTGAGACCTCGTTTCTCCAATAAAAAAAAAAAAAAATTAGCTGGGAGTGGTAGCACACACCTGTAGTTCCAGTTACTTGGAATGCTGAGGTGGAAGGATCGCCTGAGCCCAGTGGGTTGACAGTGAGGTAGCTGTGAGCATGCCACTGCACTCCAGCCTGGGTGACAGAGTGAGACTCTGACTCAAATAAATAATAAATAAATAAGTAGATAGGCTTGTTCTGAGCCAATATATGTCACCACAGCCCCAGGTTACACAATCTCAGGAAGTTCTGAGAAAGTGTGCCTTGGGCAGTCAGGTTACAGTTTGGTTGTATACATTTCAGGGAGACAGGAATTACAAGTAAAATCATGAATCAACCTGTGAAAGGTATACATTGGTTCAGTCCAAAAAGCCTGGATATCTCAAAGTGAGGGCTTACAAGTAATACATGACTTTTAAGGATGCTTTAGTGAAAACTGGTTTAGAGACTTAAACTATTGTTTAAAGACTTGGAGTCAGCAGAAAGGATTACTTCAATTAAGATAAGGGAGTGCTGGGGACCAAGACCCTTGTTATGTAGATGATGACTCAAAAGTAGCGGCCTGGCTTGGTGGCTCAGCCTGTAATCTGCGCTTTGGGAGGCTGAGGTGGGTGGATTGCCTGAGCCCGTGGGTTCGGACCAGCCTGGGCAACTTGGCGAGAACTCATCTCTACAATAAATCAAAAATCAGCCGAGTGTGGTAGCGCTCGCCTGTAGTTCCAGTTACTTGGAAGGCTGAGGTGGAAGGATCGCCGGAGCCCAGCAGGTCAAGGCTGTGGTGACCCAGAATGGCCACTGCACTCCAGTCTGGGCGACAGAGTGAGACTCCAATTCAAAATAAATAAATAAATAAAAGTAGCAGCCTTCAAAAAGAATAGATAGTAAAAGTCCCTTTTCAGACCTTAAAGGTGTCAGCCTCTCTGTTAATGTTTCCTAGATGCAGGAAAGGCCTAGAAAAGAAGAGGCTTGGCTGCATTAATGGAGATTATCTACAGATAAAAATTTATCCTCCAAGAGACAGCTATGCAGGGCAATTTTAGTCTGCTGGCCCTATGGCAGCTATTTCAAAATATGTCACAAAATATAGCTGGGGGCAAAATATTTTAATTTCCTTCAGGGTCTGCTATCTGTCATGTGATGCTCTACTGAAGTCATGTAAAGTAAGCCATGCTATACTGTGCTAATAAAAAAAATCCCGCTGAGGTGGAAGGATCGCTGGAGCCCAGCAGGTCCAGGCTGTGGTGGCCGGGAGCAGCCACTGCACTCCAGTCTGGGCGACAGAGTGAGACTCCAACTCAAAAAAAAAAAAAAAAAATCCCATCTAATTCTAGTAATCTGATGGAATTGAAAATTAAAATTGAAATTGAAAATCAAAAAAACCTTCTAATGAGATTTTATGGTTTGTAAGGCATAACTCCTCAGTTCCTTGGATAGAAATTTGGGCAAGAGAAAGAAAAGGTCACAGTTTAATTCTCAACACCCTCAATGCTATTATTTGGCTTGATGATAATAGATCTAGAAACACAAAAAATAACATTGAATGAATTTTAAGGTCCCAGTTGTACTCTGAAGTCTATCTTAGATCCTCTGGATATCTGTAGATTTATTGGAACAATTATCCTACACCAGAAGCTGTTTGTTGAGCACACAGAAAATATGTATGCTTGGTGACTTTTTTTCCCCTTCCTGTCATGTATATGCTCTAATAATTAGGGAGAATATTATTTTAATCAAATAATTGTAACTTGGCACCATATTTATATATACTTTCAAAGCAAGGGGAAAATGCTTGATGAAAATACTCCCTCAAATTTTACAAAACAAGAAATAACACAGGAAAGGCTAATTATTCTGAAAGTGAACTGATCTGAGGACTAAACCTGACTTCTTTTTTCCTACCCAAATTCTTAACTGAGAGGCTTAGGGATTCATGCCTGATAAGAGCTCACCAAATAGGGTTTTATTACCCTATTACACTGTATCCTTTTTTTTTGAGTTGGAGTCTCACTCTGTCGCCCAGACTGGAGTACAGTGGCTGCTCCCGGCCACCGCAGCCTGGACCTGCTGGGCTCCGGCGATCCTTCCACCTCAGCCTTCCAAGTAGCTGGAACTACAGGCATGTGCTACCACGCCCGGCTGAGTTTTTGATTTATTGTAGAGATGAGGTCTCGTTGCCCAGGCGGGTCTCGAACCTGTGGGCTCAGGCAATCCACTCACCTCAGCCTCCCAAAGGCGCGGGATTACAGGCTGAGCCACCGAGCCCGGTTTACACTGTATCCTTAAGTTTACTTTCTAACCTGACTCTAGCATAACATAACAAATAAGGAAGGCTTATGGCTCTGCAAAGCCATCTTTTATGGATTCTCAGACCTTGGTAAATCTTGTAAGACATTGATCTGTCATCCCTAAAGTATGCCACATGGAGCTTCAACAAACCTAGAGTCTTTGTGCCCTTTGTCTCAGCAAATCATCTTATTTCCTCATAAGAATTGCATATTACCAGTCAAGAAGTATTTGAACCCCTCTATGACCTACAAGCTCCTGACTGGAAATGTCCCTCCTCCCTTAACCAAATCAATGAGAATCTCATGTATTTGATTTTTGCTGCCCTAAGATGTATATAACCAAGCCATCATTCGGTCACAATGAGCACATGTTCTCAGGACCTCCTCAAGTTTGGCTCAGAAATAAACCATCTTAAATATTTTACAGAGTTTGGCATCTTTTCATCACAAGATCCATTTAGTTAGCTCTTGGATTCACATTTTCAACTAATGTAGGAGTCAAGAAATAGACTATACTGTTGAGAAACCAGTAACCCCCAAATATTGCTTTTTGGTATGCTGAACTGAAGAAGCCTCAGGTCTCTGACTGTCACCCCCCCACCCCACTTTTCTCTGACCACTGTCTTTCTCAAAGCACAGGATGAAGTTGAAGTTCCTTTATATAAAAGCCAGACCCATCAAGGACAATTATTTTTCCTTCCCCTACCTGCAAGACCAAGAATGTAAATATGCCTAAATAAATCCTTTCACAAGACAATGTCTGTCTCTCAGGATCATTCAAATTCCAAAGAGAAATATTTACAAGTTAATCTTTGTTCCCCGATCCATTAATTCTTCCTAGTAATCCCTCAACAGAATTCTTCTTCCCACTCTCACCACTTGTTTTGCTAGGATGGTATATGGGCTTCCGAACTTTATTGAGGGGTGGGTAATCACTCTCTGGTTCTCCCTGTGTACAGGTTAATAAAATTTGTGTGGCTTTTTTTCCAGTTAGTCTGCCTTTTGTGAGTTGATTTTTCAGCAAACCTTCAGAGGGCAAAGGGGAAGTTTCCCTTAGCCTCTACAATGCCAAAATTGTATTGAACAAAATGTTACTTTTTTTTTTGAGTCATGGTCTCACTCTGTCATCCAGGCTGGAATGCAGTGACATGATCACAGCTCACCATAGCCTCGACCTCCCGGGCTCAGGTAATTCTTCTGCTTCAGCCTCCCAAGTAGCTGGGACTACAGGCATGAGCCCCAGTGGCTCATGCCTATAGCGTGTATCACCATTTTTTTGTAGAAATGAGGTCTTGCTATGTTGCCTAGGCTGGCCTCGAACTCCTGGACTCAAATAATCCTCCTGCCTCACCCTCCCAAAGTGCTGGGATTACAGGCATCATAATATTACAGGCTCATAATGTTACTTTCATAATTCTGAGTGTTAAGACCTTTGTTCCTCTGGTCATCATTGTGAACACCAATTATCTCTGCATATCAAGAGAGACAATTTTACAAATGTAGTTCTTTTTTTGCTCACTTTGGATTGTGCAGATGTGGGCTACCCTCAAATTTAAGACTATTATAATAAAATATCTTACATCCATATAGAAGACAATTTTTAGTCAAGTATATATTTTGAATAAAATGAGATTTGGTTACCTTATTTTAAATCATCTTGACTGAATACCTTGAGGATAGGGACCAAGCCATCCCCTTGTTTTATATTCTCTTTACTGTGTAGCCCAATATTTAGAGGAAACAAGAGTTCAGTAACTAGGTATTGAATTAAAGTAAGACAAAAAAAAAAAAAAGCAGAAAATCTATGCTTATAGTTGTGTTAAAAACACAAAATTCCACCAATTTAAAGATCTCACTGGTTTTTATTAGCTTTTCATGAATCAGGACTGCATCTTGACTGAAGATTTAGAAAAGGTGCTCTGCTGGGCCTAGCAGAACAGCTGGTTGTTATAAGAGCAAAAACAAGGAAATAGGATAATACAAAAAGTTGATTGGTTAACATCAGGTTTCCGTGAAAGGTTAAAACAGAGGAGATGTCCTTATTGTGAGGGAGCTATAACCCCCACTCACCTCTCCCCACTCCTTCTCAGCTTGCTTAAGTGACATCTTGTTTGCTGCCAACACCTGCATCCTCAAGGTTATGTGACCACCAGTACCAGCCTGCTTCCTCAAGGCCACATCTTCCAGGGGCTGTGTGACCACCAACACTGACTTCCTCAGGACTATGTGTGCTATGTGACCACCAGATCCCAGCTAGGGGGTATAAGAGGAACATGCCAAAAACAGGCTACTGGTTCTTCTTTAGGGCCAATCATTCTTTCCTTTCCCTCTAATAAATTAAATTTTCTTTACCTAACTTCTCAGTTCATCCTCTTTTTCTCCACACTTGCCTTACACTTATCATGCTGGTTCAGGTTGACTGGGCCCCTTCTGATTGTTTGCTGTGATACTCCTGTTTTTAGGAAAAACTGATCTGTTCAAGGATTTTCCTGCCTCCTTATTGTGTGGCACTTAGCATGAATACTGTATTATGGTTTTGTCTGTTGAAGCCTAGTTCGTGAGCTGAGTTCAAAACAATTTTTTATTTAACAATTTTTTTACTGTTAATTTTTTTTTTCAGAGAGAGACAGGGTCTTGCTGTGTTGCCCAGGCTGGCCTCGAACTCCTGAGTTCAAGCGATCCTCCTGCCTAGGCCTGCCAAAGTGCTGGGATTATAGGCATGGGCCACTGCACTCAGCCCAACAATGTTTTAATCTTTGCTTTGTATATAGCTATAAGATCATGATCAGTAATCATCTCTACAAATATGTAGACATCTTTGTATTTTACAGAGTGCTTTCATGTATGTTTTCCTAATTTGATCTCAAACAATGTTTGGTAATTACAGTAGAAAAATCACTCCCATTTTGCAAATGAGGAAATTGAACTGTCAAGAGGTGAAATAATTTACCCTGTAAGGTATCTACTTCTGGTCCCCAGTTTGCTCATCTAAAAAGAGGCCAGGTTGGGGTGGAGGAGGAGTATTCGGTATATAAGCCTTTCTTTAAAATGTTAGGATTTAATTCTTACATTTCTATTTTATTTTATTTTATTTATCTATTTATTTTTTTTGAGTTGGAGTCTCACTCTGTCGCCCAGACTGGAGTGCAGTGGCCGCTCCTGGCCACCGCAGCCTCGACCTGCTGGACTCCGGCGATCCTTCCGCCTCAGCCTTCCGAGTAGCCACAATTACAGGCATGCGCTACCATGCCCAGCTGATTTTTTGATTTATTG
>NW_007249245.1:977933-994303 GCF_000164805.1 Carlito syrichta
CAATCCACTCACCTCAGCTTCCCAAAGGCGTGGGATTACAGGCTGAGCCACTGAGCCCAGCTACATTTCTATTTTAAAAGCTGTGATGTAGAACAAATTTTACTTGATACTAGAGCAACTTTAGGTAAAGTCTTCAAACACAGACGTGAAGTTCACTAACTAAATTACTAACAGGAAAGTTCAGTTTAATTCAGAGTTTTTCGATCTCAGCTCTGTTGACATTGTAGAGTGTAGACATTATTCCCTTACTTCAAGACCAGACTGATAAACAGTGTGGCTAAATAAAAGAAATTAGCGTGCAGAGAACACAGACTGGCAAGCCCTTCATAGCAGAGAGAAATGTTTACGTTTCCGTCACTTGAGACCCTGTCTCAGTCCTTTCACACTAAGTTTCCCATCTGCATTACACTGGTAGAAACAGTTCATTGCGTTTGCACAATGTTTACTACAATTGAGGGGACAATATGCATTGCTCTTTAAAATACTAATTTTCAGGCTGGGCTTGGTGGCTCAGCCTGTAATCCCAGCACTTTGGGAGGCCAAGGCAAGTGGATTGCCTGAGCCTGCAAGTTCGAGACCAGCCCAGGCAACTTGGTGAGACCTCGTCTCTACAATAAATAAAAAAAAATTAGCTAGGTGTGGTACCACGTGCCTGTAGTTCTGGCTACTTGGAGGGCTGAGGTAGAAGGATGGCCAGAGCCCAGTACAGGTTGTTGCTGGGGTGGCCATAAGCATGCCACTGCGCTCCAGTCTGGGCGATGGTGTGACACTCCAACTAAAAGAAAAATTAATTTCCAAATATGTTTCTTGGTATTACCTTGTCTTTTCTCGGGAAACAGAAAGGAAGAGGAGGAGTTTCTTCTCAATATAAACAAAGGGCACAGGGTTGTTCTAATAATGACTTAACCTAAGTTGTTCAATCATATTCACAGAGAAAAAGAATATCCCAGCCTCTGGTTAGTCTAGAGGTCCAATCAACACATTGGAAAACCTGGAGCCTGTAGGGTTCTGGAAGTGGCTCTTGGGAAACTTGTCTTCTTACACTTCTTACTGCCTACACCAGTTGTGCCAGTTTGATTCGGGTCTTGAATCTTCATATGATCACTGAGATTGAAGAACGCATCTGTCTTCTTGGCTGTTTTTCACTAGGTAAGTTCAGCTTCTAGATGAGAAATGTCTCTTTCTCTGAGTATGAATAAATAACTGCTCTGCCTTATTGCATGACAGCTCTGAACTCCTCTAGGCAAGGCATTGTTTTGGGACTGTGGTCAAAGAGAGTGAGGCATAGCAGTGAGGAATGAGGGTCTGAACTACAGCTGTACAGAGAAGGTGAGAGAAAGCAAGAAAAGTTGTGGGAGATATTTGGAAATAGGATATAGTGACTAATTGGGTGTGAATGCTCAGATGTTAGGGTGGGGAGAAAGAAGAGTAGTGACTGAAAAATAACTCACCTAAGTTGCTCTCTTTAGCCAGACTAGAAGATTCAAGGAAAGAAGTGGGTGGGTGGGTGAGGAGAGAAGAGAATGTATTCAGATGGAAACAGATGATAAGGAATCAAGAATCAAATAGATACAGTCTTCAGGATTCATGGGGGACTGGTTTCAGAACCCCTATGGCAGTGACTCATGCCTATAATCTTAGCACTTTGGGAGGCCAAGATGAGAGAATTGCTGAGCCCATGGGTTCGAGACCAGCCTGGGCAACTTGGCAAGACTTCATCTCTACAATAAAATAAAATAAAACAATTAGGTGGGCATGGTGGTGCATGCCTGTAGTTGCAGTTACTTGGAAGGCTCAGGCAGAAGGATTGCCTGAGCCCAGGAGGTTGAGGCTGCAGTGATCGGGAGCCTGGGTGACAGAGTGAGACTCCAGCTCAAAAAAAAAAAAGAACCCCTATGAATACCAAAATCCAGAGATGCTCAAGTCCCTTATAAAAAAGGGCAGAGTATTTGCATATAACTATGCACATCCTCTGGTATAGTTCAAAACATCTCTAGATTACTTATAATACCTAATATAATGTAAATGTTATATAAATAGTTGTTGTACTATATTGATTAGAGAATAATTATAATAAAAAAAGTCTGTGCATGTTCAGTATGAGCAAAACCATCCATTCCTCCCACCCAGAATATTTCCCCTCCACCACTGGTTGAATCCACAGATGCAGAACCCATGGATAGGGAGGGCCAACTGTTTGTTAAGATGCATTGACAGAGAAAGGAGAGTGTAGATTTATGAAAAATAAAAGAGGAGGTCTGAAACAGGAAGACCTGAGCAAATTCTCTACTGCAATTAATACCATTAAGACAGCAAATCTGTACTGCAATCAGTACAAAAATCATGTTTTTATTACCACAAACTGATAAAAACCTAGTCTGATGGTGGATTTTGACTGATTTATGAACTTATCTATATGAAGACTTTCAATGGTTCAAAAGTAAATCACATGTACCTAATGAATCACCATTACTGAAAAAAATCTATATTAAAAAGGAACAATGCAGGAAAACCCAAAATGTATTGTCACCATCATAACTGGGAGAGAAGTCAGATGTTAGAATATTTTAGGAATGAGGTCAGGCGCGGTGGCTCAAGCCTGTAATCCCAGCACTTTGGAAGGCGGAGGCGAGAGGGTTGCCTGAGCTCAGGGGTTCGAGACCAGCCTGGGCAACTTGGTGAGACCTTGTCTCTATAATACATCAAAAAATAAGCAAGGCATGGTAGCAGGCTCCTGTAGTTCCAGCTACTTGGAAGGCTGAGGCAGTGGATCGCCTGAGCCCAGCAGGTTGAGGTGGTGGTGGCCGTGAGCGTACCACTGCACTCCAGCGTGAGTGACAGAGTGAGACTCCAACTCAAAAAGATAAAAGAAAAAAAAAAAGAAGAATATTTTAGGAATGAAACCGTTCTAAAGAAAGGAAAAGGTAAGGGATATGAGTAGCTTAAATTTAGAAGGGATAGAGGGCATCCCTTCTTAGATTTTCAGAGCAGGCTAGAACTGTTCCAGGTGATGAGGACCTGAAAGTGCCTGCAGAGGTCATGATGGCCTCCAAAAGTATATGGACTTTCTCATTGAGTGTGCTGGCAATAAGTAACCCACACACATTCCATTTTGATGACTGCTCTCCTGATAGAAGATGGTCTTGTTTTTATTTTTATTTTATTTTTTTTGAGTTGGAGTCTCACTCTATCGCCCAGACTGGAGTGCAGTGGCCGCTCCCGGCCACCGCAGCCTCGACCTGCTGGGCTCCAGCGATCCTTCCGCCTCAGTCTTCCAAGTAGCTGGAACTACAGGTGCGTGCTGCCATGCCCGGGTAATTTTTTTATTTATTGTAGAGATGAGGTCTTGCCAAGTTGCCTAGGCAGGTCTCGAACCTGTGGGCTCAGGCAATCCACTCACCTCAGCCTCCCTAAATGCGGGATTATAGGCTGAGCCACCGAGCCCAGCTGATGGTCTTGTTTTTAGAGACAGGGTCTTGCTCTGTCACCCAGGCTGGAGTTCAATGGTCCGATTATAGCTCACCGCTGGTGCGTCTCCCCAGCTCAAGGGATCCTCCTTGCTTCAGCCTCCCAAGTAGCTGGGATTACAGGCACGTGCCATTGTGCCTGGCAGAAGATGGTCCTGAACACAGACATGTGGGAATAAAATTGAAAATGATTGACTTGTATGACCAAACTGCTATGTTATAGATGTCTAGGGAAAAGTTGGGGGGAAATTCTTGATAGGAATTCTTAATTTTCCCATTAGTTATACTATCAGTTATTTTTCTGATTACAAAAGCAAATCTGCTCGTTATGGAAACATAAAACACGAAGAGCAAAAATGTTCTATAAGCCCATCTCTCACAGATAATTCCTTTCAAGATTTGATGCATTTTCTCCCCCAATTTTTTTTATCCTTACCATCAACTCCCTTTAAAATTTTTGTTTCCTAAATTATACTAACAATAGTCTTTATACAAATGGGCTCACAGAGTACATCCTATTTTGTGACTTATTTTTTCCCCATTTAATCTGTATAGCCTGAACATTTCCCCAGCACAGTAGTACTGCCTTCTCTTAAATGAATGCAAAGTGTTCTATTTTGTAGATGTTACATGTGAAAATATTTCCTAATCATGCAAATGTGAAGGAGGAAAGCCTCTGGATTTCCTTTTCTTTCCAACACACTTCAAAGGCCTTATTTTAGGAAAGACATATCCTGTGTCTTCAGCTTGTTGACAAAAAGAGGAATAGGTAGAGAGCGTAGAAAACTTTATTTAACACTATAACTGCCAATCAACCATTTGAGCTTTGAATTTTCCTCGCTGAAACTTGCTCATCAGTTTCAAAACATATACAAATACAAGCCTTAATATCTAACCATTTGGAGTCTCAGAAAACCTGATATGCCATGAAACCAGCTGGAGTGCCCGAAGGGGCCATTCTCCTTGCCCGTCCTCTCTTTTAGAAAATTTATCTTCCCCCGCCCCCATCCTTTTTCCCCCCTAAAAGGAGGAACTGAATTGTGACCTAAGTCCAGTGGTTTCCCAACTTTTTGGCATCATGTACCAGTTTCAAGGAAGACAATTTTTCCATGGGGAGAGGAGGTGGTGGTCATCAGGCATTAGTTTCCCATCGGTAGTATACAACCTAGATCCCTTGCATGTGCAGTTCACAATAGGGCTTGCGCTCCTATGAGAATCTAATGCCACCGCTGATCTGACAGGAGGCAGAGCTCCACTTGCCCGCCTGCTGCTCACCTCCTGCTGTGTGGCCTGGTTCCTGACAGAGAAATAATGAGGAAAGTCTTAATTGAAAATCTTGACATGAGAAAGGTGTGTGCAAAAATGGTCCTGAAGGCTCACGTTGATTAGGAACCTCTGCCTAGTGTTTTGTGTGGTGGATCCAGAGTGCAGCCCTTGTGGGCGGGACTCCAAGGTGCTTCACCACTGAATCATTTCTACTCTCTTACGTGTTGTAGTTTTCTCTTTGGAGGTCTATGAGGTGACAATTAAGTTTGCGAACCATCCTAGAAAAAGTGCTACATACCTCATTGCTGAATATCATGATGGTCACCTTCCAAGTACTCCCCCTTGCACTGCCACTGCCACCTAGTCCATCCTTCAAAGTAATTTTGGAACTCTTTTTCTGGAATGGCCATCAGAACGGTTGTCATATTTCCCTGGTGTCTTGAATGTCATCAAAAGTCTTCCTTTCAATATTTTCTTTATCTTCGGGTAAAGAAAAAAGTCATTGGGAGCCAGATATGGTGAGTAGGGAGGGTGTTCCAATACAGTTACTTGTTTGCTCACTAAAAACTTCCTCACAGATAGTGCTATGTGAGCGGGTGCATTGTTGTGATGCAAGAGCTCCTTCGGGACCATTTTTGCACACGCCTTTCTCATGCCAAGATTTTCAGTAAAGATTTTCCTGTTTCTCTATCCATGTTTATGTGGTCTTCTGTGCTTCTTACAGCCAGCTGATGATTTTGACACACAATTTATGAATTTTTGCAATGCTTTCATCAGTTCTGCTCGTGACTGGCCATCCTGACCTCTTTTCGCCAGAAAAATGTTTCTTTCTCTCCCCTCAGAAAAATGTTCCATGAATTTGTACACTGCCATTTTCTTCATGGCATTATCCCTATAAAGTAGGACTAATATGTCCCTGATTTCACTTCCACTCCTGCCAAGCTTAATAAGAAATTTAATGTTTGTTCGTTGCTCTAATTCAAGTTCTAACATTCATGCAACAGCACACAAAAATATGCAACAACGATAATGAACGCCACTCAACAGCACACCGCCACACGTTGACACAAACACAGCTGTGAGACACGGATATACCAAGGTTATGAAACCTTACCAAGTTGTTTGTACAATTAAGTTTGCGAACTCATCCTAGAAAAAGTACTACATACCTCATTGCTGAATATCATGATGGTCACCTTCCAAGTACTCCCCGTCGGGAAGCTATGCACTGACACTGGCACCTAGTCCATCCTTCAAAGTAATTTTGGAACTCTTTTCTTGGAATGGCCATCAGAACAGTTGTCGTATTACCCCCGGTATCTTCGAATGTCATCAAAAGTCTTCCTTTCAATATTTGCTTTATCTTCAGGTAAAGAAAAAAGTCGTTGGGGGCCAGATATGGTGAGTAGTAACCAATGCAAGCGCATGGTGGTGAGTTCGCGAACTTAATTGTCAAACCTCATACTACCTCCAAGAAGGCTGAACCTGTTGAGGGATAGACTCTCATACATGTTTCCTGGACGAGCCTTTATTAAAATTAATTTTGTTGGGGGATTCGCTGTAAGACTGCTGCATGTCACAGGGGTGGGAGTCAACCACCGACACTCCCACTGGGGCCCAATCACCTAGGGGTGACTCTCTCTCTGCTGGGAGGAGCAAATGCCCTTTCCCTTTGGAGCTGAGCAAGTCCATCTCTCATTTATCTGTGAAAATGATAGCTCAGTTCCTCATACAAATGTGCAGACAGGCCAATCTGGACCTTTTTCTTAAGGGAAAGAGAAAGAAGACAATGGAGAGAGCCCTTTAGAATGCACCTCAGAACCCAATCTTTGGACTTTCAAACTATTTCCCAGGAAGTGAAAACCAGCTCAGAATGAACCAGGGACCATCAACCTGAAGCTGGAGGTCCGAGGTTCAGCAGGAACTTAACCAGAACCACCTGAGGAAAAGCAGGACGTAGTGGGGCTGCAAAAGACCCCCCACAGGTACTTTGTTCTGGGTTCCAGCGACTTCTCCAGCATTCCTGATGTCTTCTGTGAGGTCCCGCATCTTTGGGTGCCAACTTGTTGATGAGAATATACCAAACTCTGTAAAATATTTTAGGATGGTTTATTCTTGAGTCAAACTTGAGGACTCAAACCTGGGTACACCATCCTCAGGAGGTCCTGAGAACGTGTGCTCACTCTGGTCAAACGGTGGCTTGGTTATATACATTTCAGGAAGGCAGAAGTTACAAAAACCTTAAATCAATACATTGAAACAAAAAAATCAATAGGGTTATAAGGTGTTGGGAGCCAGCCTTGGAGGTCCACATGATTGACAGGGTCCCGGTGGGCCGAAGACCCTGGGCCGCAGGGCGAGCCCGAGAAATAAGGTAATAAAACCCTGCCTGGTGAGTCCTTATCAGAAAGTGATTCCCCAAATCTTTTAGGTAGGAGTTTGCATAAGAGGAAAAAAAAAAAGGTCAGATTTGGTCCTCAAGCTCTACAAGAAAAAAAATTTGCACAACTGTGGGCCAGCAACCTTGACAATGCTACTCCCCCCCGCCCCTACACAAAACAAGAGGAAGCTAAATCTTTAAATGAGATCTCAGTGTATAAAACAAATTTTAAAAAATCTTGACCAAAGTATTAGGTCGTATAGGTTAATGAAATGTAATGCACATGTTACAGATTATGAAATAGCCTTAAGAGCTGTCAACTTTTTAACTGCATATACTAGTATGTAATTAAACAAATATACAGCTGGGCACGGTGGCTCATGCCTATAATCCTAGCACTTTAGGAGGCGGAGGTGAGAGGATTGCCTGAGTCCAGGGGTTCGAAATCAGCCTGGGCAACTTGGTGAGACATCATCTCTATGATGAATTTAAAAATTAGCTGAACGTGGTGGTGCACGCTTGTAGTTCCAGCTACTTGGAAGGCTGAGGTGAAAGGATCACCTGAGTCCAGCAGGTCGAGTCTGAGTAGCTGTGAAGAGTGCCACTGCATTCCAGGCTGGGCGACAGTGGGATTCCATTCAAAAAAAAAAAAAAAGAGTATACTATTCATGCTGAGAAGAAGTCCAAGGTTGGGAAAGAAATTTCTCCAGAATTTTCAGTTTTAAAGTGTCACATTCCAAGAAAAATGTTTCATTGGAAAAATGCTCACGGAATAATGAGCGTGGGTTTGATTAATGGATGAGCTGAGAGGGAACTGGAGCTCTTTCTGCTATTTCTTTACTAGTGCCGGCTTTTTTAGGGGCTTCTCTGCCCTCAGAGATCACCACCAGGGTTTTTCATCCCTACTTTCTGCCTCTTTCCTGAGGGACCCCCACCTCTTTTAGTCTCCTAGATCCATCCAAGCAAACAAATCATGGCCCTTCATAAAACTGTCTAGTATTTTTCTAGTCTTTTTCCCATTAAATGTATGTGTTATTGTTGTTTGCCCTTTTTTATTATACAGGATATAATTTTTTAACTTATTTCATATGTTTTTAAACCAACAGATTTAAAAATTTTTATGCTTATCCTTAGCATCCCTGCAAAAAAAAATTTTACTACTTAAAATTATGTTTTTCTAAGTTTTAAATTGCATGCAAATAATCTGATACGTTATAAAGACAAAAATCATACTAAAACAGGCTGAATCTCATGAGTAAAAGGAAAAATTCCAATCAAGAGAATTGGAAAGAGCTGGGCCCAGCCTCTGACTCGCAGGCAAAGCCACTCCTAGAAAGGGCTGAGAAAATATTTTCACAAAGGATAGCCAAAAGCCATCAGACACCCTGCAACAGTGGTTCCTCACCTTGACTGTGTTTCCTACTAGTGCTATAAAAATTCCCACCACTGATTTCCACCTCATCAACAAGGGTGAATTCACAGTGAATATTTGTATACCTAACCCTTACCTGAACCCCACAATTTTAAAATATATTTAAAAAAAAATTTCCACCAACTTGGTGGTTTAAAACAACCTAAGTTTACAATCTCACAGTCAAGAGCCTGAACTGACACTCACTGGGCTCAAGTCGAAGTGTTGGCAGGGCTACCTTGGAGAGTCCCATTTCTTACTGGTTCCAGCTTTTAGGGGAGAGGCTGCCTTGCTGTTTGGCTTGTGGTCCCCTCCTGCTGTCTTCAAAGGCAGCAATGGCTGGTTTCACAACTCATCTCTATAACACTGACTCTCCAGCCTCCCTCTTCCACATTTTTTTAAGGACCCCTGTGATTACATTGGGCCCACCTGATAATCCAGGCTATTCCACCTCTTCTTTTTTTTTTTTTTTTTTTTTTTTTTGAGTTGGAGTCTCACTCTGTCACCCAGGCTGGAGTGCAGTGGCACGCTCACAGCCACTGCAGCCTCAACCTGCTGGGCTTAGGTGATCCTTCTGCCTCAGCCTTCCAAATAGCTGGAACTATAGGCTTGCGCCACCATGCCCAGCCAATTTTTTTTTTTTTTTTGGTAGAGATGCGGTCTCGCCATGTTGCCCAGGCTGGACTTGAACCCGTGGGCTCAAGCAGTCCTCTCGCCTCAGCTTCCCAGAGTGCTAGGATTACAGGCATGAGCTACTGCACCCGGCTGAGAGTGTCTTTGGACAAGATTAATATTTAACTCGGTGGACTTTGAGTAAAGCAGATCACCTTCTATAATGTGGGGGAGGGGTTTTATCCATTCAACTGAAGGCCTTAATAGAACTGACTTAAAGAATAATTTTCTCACAACAAGAGGCAATTCTGCCAGCAAATGGCCTTTAGACTTGAACTAAAACATTGGCCTCAGCCTGCTGGCCTGCCCTGCAGATTTTTGGAATAGCCAGCCTCCATAATCATGTGAGCACTTTTAGAATAAATCTCTTTCTCCCTATGTACACATCCCATTGGTTCTGTTTCTCTGGAAAACTCTGACCAGTTTAGACCCTTAAATGCTTCTGCCATTACTGGTGGTGCTGCTGCCACCCACGTCTCTGTCACAACCAAGATCCTGATTTTCAAAGTTACAGGGCTCAATGCCCGAGGTGTTCTGTGGAAGAAACATTGACAAAAAGCAGCCCCGAATGCCCTATTCTGGCTCCCACTAAAAGAGTAGAGAACATGATACACCTTTTGGTTACAGCAAACATGGGTTCTCTTAGGTGTGCAGTGTCCACTCACCCCAATATTCATGTGTGCAAGTGAATGCTGGCCTTATGAATGTTCCACTGGGTGTTCATGGCATGGAAAGGAGCCCACCATGCCATCTCAGTTTTTAGTGTATGTGCTCTCACCAAATAGAATACCTTAGAGGAGAGATACAAATTAAGGGGGGAAATTGGTATGTATTAAAGGATATCTTAATTTGATGATCACCCCAGTGGATGGGAAGCCCTATAGCCAGCCTTGAGCAGGCTCCTTTTGACACAGACACTAAGTAGTTTTTTCTCAAGGGAGTATCCACAAACTATAGGATTTCCTGGATTCCTTAGTCAAGTGGCCACTATTAAAGAGGCCCCAGATGACTTGAAGTTACTGGCTACTAATGAAGATGCCCAAGACACAGGTCTTTGCTTCCCAAGGTAACAGATCTTAATATTGAGGTAGGCCACCATTTCAGAATTTCCAGGGTCACTCTGTAGCACAACAGGATTCCCATGAACTGGTATTTTTGACTCTGCAACTTTGGTTTCACCCATGATCTGATTTTGGTTAAGAATTCCAGCAGCTCTATGCTATTCTACAGAGTCTAGATAGAGCAGGAGTCTCCAACCCCCGAGCCATGGACCAGTACCATTCCGTGGTGTGTTAGGAACCAGGACGCACAGCAGAAGGTGGGCGGTGGGCGAGTGGAGCTTTCTGTCCGATCAGCAGAGGCATTCGATTCTTATAGGAGCACAAACCCTATTGTGAGCATCCAATTTTTTCCTCTCCCAAATGCAATCCCCAAGGAATGGGTTCCATTCCTTGATTGAAGACAATGGAAAATTCCTCAGTCTCACTATGGATACAACATGCTCCCTGGGATCCCAGCCACTACCTAAGGACAATCACCCCTATACAGCCATGGTGGGTCATTAGCCTCCACATTATAAGCAACCCTTTGTGGCCTTGATTGATACTGGTTCCCAAATCATTGTACTCTCTCGAGGATACACTAAATTTAAGGGAGGAACTGGCTGGGCTCAGTGGCTCAGCCTGTAATCCCAGCATTTTGGGAGGCCTAGGTGAGTGGATTGCCTGAGCGTGTGGATTCTAAGTTGCCCAGTCTGGGCAACTTGGCGAGACCTCATCTCTACAATAAATCAAAAAAATTAGCCAGGCGTGGTAGCGCGTACCTGTAGTTCCAGCTACTTGGGAGGCTGAGGCAGAAGGATCGCCGGAGCCCAGCAGGTTGAGGCTGCAGTGGCTGGGAGTGGCCACTGCACTCCAGTCTGGGTGACAGAGTGAGACTCCAACTCAAAAAAAAAAAAAAAAAGAAGGGAAGAACTATGCTCTCTGGGGAGTTACAGGACATACAATTGAAGACAAACAAGTTTATCTTACACTGCCATTGGTTCCTTGCTGGTTTGGTAACTTTGATAAATCATGTCTTTATGAAGTATCCCAGTTTCCTCATCTGCAAAATATGGAGAATCATCATGGCTGCCCTACCCATATATTAGAACTGTTTTGGTTTGTTTGTTTGTTTGTTTTGAGTTGGAGCCTCACTCTGTCACCCAGGCTGGAGTGCGGTTGCATGCTCATGGTTACCACAGCCTTGACCCATTGGACTCAGGTAATCCTTCCACATCAGTCTTCCAATTAGCTGGAACTACAGGCAGGTGCCACCCCATCCAGAGAATTTATTTACTTATTTATTGTAGAGATGAACTCTCACCAAGTTGCCCAGGCTGGTCTTGAACCTCTGGGCTCAGGCAACTGTCTCACCTCCGCCTCCCAAAGTGCTAAGATAACAGGTGTATGCCATCGTACCCAGTGTATGTAGGTATTAAAAGCATATGTGAAAGTGTTTTATACTCTGGGAAATAATCTGCAACTGTAAGATATGATGAGTGATCCCCTGGGCAGGTTCCGACATTTGGGTATTTTAGACAAACTGCATGAGTCACAGCATCTAAGACAGTTTCACGGGTTCCTGGATATGGCTCATACTTCCATACTAATGGACAATACAGAGCTTTACTTAGCATTATTTCATCAGTCTGTGGCTGACTGGCTGGTGGAGTCTATGGAGTTCTATGATATTTACATGAAGGGTTTGATATTGGCTCTAGTAAGAGCCAGTAATCTAGTCCCTTGGCTCAGCATAAAATATGTCAGTAAATATCTTTTGCTAACTAGCAGTGAGTTGCTCGAGGGCCCGTGTCTTACTCAACTCTATTCCTGGCATGTAGCCCAGTACTTGGCACATTGTGGGTACTAAATAAACATTTATTGCACAGATGGATAGAAATATTTTGGAAGGGATAAAGTTGTTACTTGCTTCCTGGAATTGCATGTCTCCATAACCATTATTTACCTTGCTTTCATACTATATATTTTGTCCCACGGGGTCAATATCTTATTTCATTCTTATTTGAGGAGAGCACAATGTGAATATAAATAGAAAACACACACACAGTGCTATATCACATTCATAAGTCAAATGCCCAATTATTCTTTTTGTGTGTGTAAACCAGAAGAAATCTAAAACAAATTAAAGGGCCAGCCTTAATTTATAGCTCTCCTTCCCAGTGCTGTCAGGGAAAGGTAGTTTCGGGTCCATGTAATTTAAGGTTTTTGACAATTTAAAATAATTTATCTTAGAGATTGTATCAGCTATTAGTGGAAAGTCAGTGAAAGATGTGTGTTTACATTTCTAAATTTATATAAGTACTCACACATTTGTAAGTTGGTTAGTCATTGCTCTTATGCCACAAGGGAATTTTTACAATTTCACGATGTGCCTGGTCAAGGATAAAAAGTAGAAATGCAAAGAAAACTAAACAAACATGGTAGAACCTCTCCATGAGTTAAGGTAGACTATCAAGGACAAGTTAACAATCTCTGAGCACCAGCGTTTGGCAGGAGGTGTTCCTGGGACAAGCATGAACGATTTGCTTCTCCTTTTCCAGGAATCATTCACAAGAAGAGCTGCAAGACTTTGAATTGCCCTTGCAGCAGCCGCAGTAAATTTAGATATGACTCTTATTTCCATTTAACAGTTTTAAGTAGTCACACCTTTCTTATGCTGAAACTTCACCACAGCTTTCTTTCATTGACCTTAATTAAAAAGAAAATGTGGTCTTTTGCAATGAGAATGCTTGACTACATATAGACTTTTCTTTCTTTTTGAGAGACAGGGTCTTGCTCTGTCACCCAGTTTGGAGTGTAGCGACACAATGATGGCTCACTGCAGCCTTGACCTCCTGGACTCAAACGATTCAAAAGATTCAGTCTCCCGAGTAGCTGAGACTACAGGTGTGCCACCCTTTCCAGATAATTTTCAAAATTTTTTGTAGAGATGGGAGTCTCGCTGTTTAGCCCAGGCGATGTTCCCACCCTGGCCTCCAAACGTGCTGAGATTACAGGCATGAGTCACCATGCCCGGCCGTAGACTTTTGTTTCTGATGATGGCATCAGATGGTGTGAAAAGAAATAGAAAAAAAAAAAATCCATAAATTCTACACTCAAAGTGTGAAAATAATAATGTAGATTTTATAGTTCCTGATGTTGTAACTCATCTAAGGTGAAGGGCAATGATATGTTTTATATGGCCATAGGGTCTCTTCAAAGGTTCCATAAGTACATAACAGATCATAGCATTTCCTTCCAGGAAAACACTAACACAGTCTTTCCAAGATGTGGAAATGGGAAAGCCCTCTTGAGTCTCCCTAACACGTAAGTATATGCCACACCCAATACCTACTGGGTACGTGCTATGAACTAGGACACCGAGTCCTAGGAGCTACTTCAGGGAAGGGTAAGGAAAGCTGCCAAGTTCCCCCCACTCTCCACTCCAAGATGTCAGCAGATCACACTGCAGCATCTGTCCCATCCAGCCACCTCTTGTAAAGTGCCACTGGGACCATTCCTGGACTCCAATATGTGCAATGGTACAGAACTTGAAAGACTGGCCCAGCTGAAGTTTCCTACTAAACAGAGTCAACAGAGTTTTTCAAGGGGCATTGAATGCCAGAAGCACACCCCACAGCTGTGACAACTCAAAAGTACCTGATTTCCCAACACCTTTCTCCCTCCTTCCCTCTCCCTTTCCTTCAGTGTGTTATTGGTCCCACAGCCCCAAAAGACAGTTCAATATTTAACCAGATATTTGTCATTGGGCTTAAAATGAATTTGTAGAGTTGACTGGGGTTGGAAGGGGAAGAGGGAAGATCTGAAGAAAGTTAAAAAATATTGAGCCATTGACAGACATTATCTCATTTAATCCTCATAACAACCCTGTGCAGTAAGAGCATCAGCCCAATTTTATTTTATTTTACTTTTGAGTCAGAGTCTCACTCTGTCACCCAGGCTGGAGTGTAGGCTACTGCAGCCTCAATCTGCTGTACTCAGGTGATCCTTCCACCTCAGTCTCCCAAGTAGCTGGAACTACAGGGGTGCGTCACACGCCTAGCTAATTTTTTAAATTTGTTGTTGAGATGAGGTCTCACCAAGTTGCCCAGGCTGGGCTCTTGAACCTCTCTCTGGGCTCAGATAATCCTCTAGTCTCCGCCTCCCAAAGTGCTGGGATTACAGGCGTGAGCCACCACACCCAGCTTATTATCCCCACTTTAAAATCCAAGGAAACAGGCGCAGAGAGATGAACTTAGCCAAAGTCACCCAGATCCATAGATTTCAGAGTTAGTCCTCTCAGTCACTCTGCCCCCTTTCCCAGTAAAAGTCAAGCCCTCACACCTACTTAGGACCCCAACTCCTTTCATCTTCAAGGAGACTTTGCTCCATTCCTTATTTCTCGATGTGTTTTGAGCTCTGCCCGCCCCCACTGGTGTTCAGACTCTCCCTGGTAACTCCTCTTGTAAAAATAAGTAACGAACACCCCTCCTTTGCCTCTACATCTCCATCCAGTTATCACTTTGTCTTCCTACTCCTTTCCAGACTTCTTGAGAGTTCTCTCTGTGTGTTGTTTCCACTCTCACCCTCATTCACTGTTTAATCTTCTCCCATCTGACTTCTGCCCCTCTCTTTTGTTGTGATTGCCTCCTTGACATCCACTCCTCTTTGCAACTAACCTAATTTCCTTTGCGTTGTCTATATCTCTGTGAAACAGTTGAGATCATTGAAGGAAGCCAACTCTATCTTGAATTTCAGGCTTGTTGAGGCTCTAAACACAGGACTTGGCTAATCATGACATCATATTCCCCGGTTACAGTTACATTGGTCCTTTTCTCTCCCTCTCTCCCCTTCCCCCTTTCTCCATCTCCCTTTCCATCCCCCTTCTTTCTTTCCTTCTTTCTTTTTTTTGAGTCAGGGTCTCACTCTGTCACCCAGACCTGAGTGCAGTGGCACAATTACAACTCACCAAAGCCTCCAACTCCTGGGCTCAAGCAATCCTCCCACCTCAGCCTCGTGTGTAGCTGGGACTACAGGTGCATGCCACCAGCCTGGCTAATTTTTAAGCATTTTGTGTAAAGACTGGCTGGTCTCAAATTCCTAGGCTCAAGCAATCCTCCCACCTTGGCCTCTCAAAGTGCCGAGATTATAAGCATGAGCCACTGCGCCTGGCCTCATTGGTTCTTTATAATCTATAACGGATTAAAACAAGTGATCACCTTGGTGAGTTGGGGAGAGGAAGACAGGATGAAGCTGACACTCAAGAAGCAGAGTGAAAAGACGAAAAGATTCCAGGTGACTGATGACATTACGGAACCTCTAAACCAAACCATCCCTGAAGCGCATCCTACCTCTGAGCTTCCTGTTACATGAGTTAATAAATCTTCTTTATTGCTCAAGTCAGTTTGAGTCAAGGTACTTGCAATAACAACCCACAATAAGATCCTGATACATCTGCATTTAAATGATTCTTACCTGATTCCAGAACCATCCCCGGTCCCAGAGATTGTGGTGGCGGAGGCAGAGTCACAGTACAACGTGGCTACTCTCATGGCACTCACCTGTATCGCAACAGAATTGAAAATGGGGGGGAAATCCGGGGAGAAAAAAAAACACACCACAAAATTCCAATATCTAAAACTGAATTGCCTTTATTTTTGGCTTTAAAGTGGAAGTGATTTCTCTGGGTAGCGCATTCTCTGGGCACTACATCCAGCTACTGACTCCAGCGCTGGGATTCTACTTGTGGCGATCACCTTCTCCCAAGCTCCACATTTTAGCCTTGTATAGAGTGATGTCATTGTAGACCCTGAAGTGGTTCAGCCTGCTGTCCTGGCGTTCGGGGTTGACCAGGGGATCTGAGTCCCAGCCAATTTCCTGGCTTTCAGTCTGTGTCTCTGGGTACTTCTTCCTGGGTCCCTGGGAAGCGTGGTGGATGAGATGCAGAAACCTGGCATCCGCAGGTTCCTCCAGGTTGTCATGCCAGGACATGGGCTTCCTGGCGATCGTGTGAACCTTTCGCAGGGGATTCACGTGATACTGCGTGTAGAGCTTCTGGGTTCGTAGCTCTCGGAGGCACTGTTCCCGCAAGATCTGGTTCTGATGGACCTCGTCCGGGACCCCCTTCTCCCTCG
>NW_007249245.1:995186-1003746 GCF_000164805.1 Carlito syrichta
GGAAAATCGGGGGGAGCTTTCTCGTCATTTTTTCAAATGAGAGCGCTGGTCACTCACTGTCCAGAGGAGTCGAGCGAGGGACTGGGCCGGGCCCAGACGCCCAGCAGTTAAGCCACACCCGCCCTCGGGACGTTCTGTGACGGAGTGCCCTTTGTGACCGCAGCTTTGGGCCTCGGGAGGAGGCGCCGTCACTCCGGGAAAGGGTCCCCGTTTCCGGGTGGAAGAGCAATCGTGGGAAACAGAAGAGAAGAACCAATAGAGCTGTTGAGAGAACCGTAATAGAGTATACCATAAACTTAGGTTAAGAGCATGCTATATCCCGATAAATATGTCATCGGCTTGTGGACAATAGCACAGCCATTTTAGTTTTCTGCTTTAAAGCATAACCTGTAGCTGTTTAAAGTTTCAGTGATGGGGAAAACACTGCAAAGCTCCAGTTCAAGCTTCAACCCCTTCCCTTGACCCACTTTCCCCTGAGCAACAACCAATCAGGTGCCAGGGGACAATCACCTAAAGTTTCCAAATGTCTCTGCAACATCCCCAGCTAGTGGGCCAAGGTCAGCCCGAGTCAAGCTAGCCAATCCTCCACGATTGAGCTGACAACCAGAGGTTACTACCCAATTAGATGGTAACAGGACTGGAAAGTCCCCCCAAACTCCTCCTCCCTTTGTGTAAAAGCATAAAAGGCATCTGCTTAAGGAAGTCAGGGCCTCTGGGTATACTCCGCTGTGTCGGTTGTCGACAGGGGTCCAGGATCGAGCTTGCAAATTAAGGCCCTGTTGAACTTTCATCGGAATTGTCTCTTGGTGGTCTCTCGGATTGAACTTTCGGCCACTACACTGTCATATAAGTCCCTATTTTTGGGATACCATGGAGTTTTGTCCCTCGTGGGCGAAGATTGGTCAAAGGGTAAGAGAGAGTTAGGGCATTGGGGCCTAGGAGAGTGATGCTGAAGCAAGAAAATTGGGGAAATGGGAGAGAGTCAGTGCCCAGTCTCTTTGGCTGACTTCACTGTCCAAAGCCCTTTGGCATCATTGACATCACTGATAAATGCACGTGATCAGAGAAGAAATGTTATGCGTACTTTACCAGCGAAGGCATGACCATAGGCAGGCAGTGGGTGACCAGTGGGACTAGAACTTGGGGGAGGGGGCGGTGGGACACAGGTAGGAGGGAGGACAAAATGGCCCCAATGCTGGCCAACAGCATCACCTCCTCCTGTCCTTCTGGAAAGGATCCTGTAGGGGTGCATCTGAGCAGAACTGAAGTTTGGTAGCTCACTCTTGGTCCTTGTGTCCCTTGCTTCATTGCCTTACTTTGACCTGGAACCAGAAACATGTGGTCAGAGCTGGCAGGATGACTGTCCATTCCTGAGTGCCCGGTGACTGGATCTGGACTTTCTTGCTCACTGCCTGAGACACCTAACTCCATGTCAGATGAGTAAGGAGGCGACTGCACTCTCGTTTCTTTTGTCTAATGTGGCAACCCTTTTTGCTAAACATTCCTGTGTTGTCTGCTCCCCTCTTCTCTCCAGTATTTTTTTTTTTTTGAGTTGGAGTCTCACTGTCACCCAGACTGGAGTGCAATGACTGCTCCCAGCCACTGCAGCCTCGACCTGCTGGGCTCCGGGGATCCTTCCGCCTCAGCCTTCCGAGTAGCTGGAATTACAGGCATGCGCTAACATGCCCAGCTGATTTTTTGATTTATTGTAGAAATGAGGTCTCGCCAAGTTGCCCAGGCGGGTCTCGAGCCCATGGGCTCAGGCAATCCACTCACCTCAGCCTCCCAAAGTGCGGGATTACAGGCTGAGCTCTCTCCAGTGTTTTTATCACCATAAGCTTCGGATTTTTCTCCCTTGGCCCGACACCCTTCTCCTTTTCTTTTTCTTTTAATTTAAGCTTTTATCTTTTGACAGGATCTCCTTCTGTTGCTGGAGTGCAGAGGTGCGATCACAGCTCACTGCGCATTGAACTCTTGGGCTCAAGTGATCCTGCAGTCTCAACCTCCTACCTAGCTGGGACTACCACACCCAGCTAGATTTTTTATTTTTGTAGAGATGGGGTCTCGCTGTGCTGCCCAGGCTAGTCTCAAAATCCTGGGCTCAAGCAGTCCTTTTGCTCGGTTTCCCAAAGAGCTGGGACTACAGGTATGAACTACCACACCTAGCCTACCCTTTTCCTCTCGTAGTTGACAAAACTTTCAGTTTTTAAAAAAACTCTCTGAAAGTTCAGCTACATGATTAGCAAACTTCCCTGATTCCTTAGACTGCTTCTTTAGTGACAGTTCCTTGTGACTCCTGGCTTTAACAACAACATGGACTTCTCTTGAGGACATGTTTTCTCTTTGTATCTCAAGCAGAGATGACTCATTCTCTCAAGCTCCAAAGTACTTGTGGTGAGAATGTGGGATATAGGTTCCCTTTGCTCTTTCCAATTCCTTTCAAACCATTATCCCTCTCTTTCTATTAGAAAATCTCTTGCTCCTTACAAGCTTATGCTACACACAACCATTTCTCTGCCTTGTCCTTTCAGATCTGGATACTCTCTTTTCCTCTGAAAACTTTGACACCTGTCTCAAAGTCTTATTCTTGAGACCATGAAGCTGAGTGAGTTCAGTGTCCATTTAGATGGCCTGATTCCATTCTCTGGCTTCTCCATTTTGGAGTTTCTTTTTTGACGCATAAGAAATTCTGTATTTTGTAAAAGTTTTGTTTTTAATTGACCCATAGGAATTGCACATTTTTATAGGGCATAACATGAGGTTTTGATACTTGTATACTTTGTGTAATGATCAAATCAGGGTATTTCGCGTATCCATCACCTTATACATTTTCTTGGAGTGAGATCATCAAAAGCCTCTCTTAGATATTTTGAAATATGCAATACAATATTGTTAAATGTAGTCACTCTAATGTGCACCAGAACTCCAAAATGTATTCTTCCTGCTTAACTAATTTTGTGCTTGTCCTTCTTCGGTCCTCATCTCTGGTAACCATTATTCTTCCTGCACTTCTATGAGATCAACAGTTTTACAGTCCACAAGTGAATGAGATCATTTGATTTTGTCTTTTTGTGTCCGGCTTATTTCACTTAACATAACGTCCTCTAGGTTCCTCCGTGTTGCTGCAAGTGACAGGGTTTCATGCTTTTTTAGATTAAATATTATTTCATTGTGTATATATACTACATTTTTTAAATCCATTCATTCACTGATGGACACTTAGGATTATTACATATTTGGCTATTGTGAATAGTGCTGCAATAAACATGGGAGCGCGGATATCCCTTTGACATACTCATTTTCTTTTTCTTTTTCTTTTTTTTTGAGTTGGAGTCTCACTCTGTCGCCCAGATTGGAGTGCATTGGCCACTCCCGGCCACCGCAGCCTCGACCTGCTGGGCTCCGGCAATTCTTCCACCTCAGTCTTCCAAGTAGCTGGAACTACAGGCGCGCGCTACCACGCCTGGCTAATTTTTGATTTATTGTAGAGATGAGATCTCGCCAAGTTGCCCAGGTGGGTCTCGAACCCGCGGGCTCAGGCAATCCACTCACCTCAGCCTCCCAAAGGTGCAGCATTACAGGCTGAGCCACCGAGCCCGACTGATATACTCATTTTCTTTGGGTCAATACCCAGCAGTGGGATTCCTGGATCATATGGCACTTCTGTTTTTTATTTTTTGAGGAATCTCCATACTGTTTTCCATAATGACTGCCTAGTTTACATTTCCACCAATAGTGTGTAAGATTCCCATTTCTCCACATCCACACAAGCATTTGTTAGTTTTTGCTGGTTTTTGATGTTGTCTGTTTGTTTTAGATTCAGGGGATATATGTGCAGGTTTGTTACATGGGAATTAAAACTTAATCTTCTTTTGTAAATCTGCTTTCATCTCCGACATTTCATACTTAACACCATTCTCCCAGGTGCTTATGTCTGCTTCTTTTGTCTCATCTTTGGCATCTCACACTAAGTCCTGTCAATTCCACTTCTGAAATAGATCTGCAACATCTCTACTTTTTCTCTTATCTATAACCCTAGTCTAGGAATCATCTCTCATCTGGTCTTCTGCAAAGTCTCCCCAGAGTCCTGTCTCATTTACAATCCAATCAGCAACCAGGGGACACTTTTTAAAAACATAAATCCGGCCGGACTCCGTGGCTCAGCCTATAATCCCGCGCTTTGGGAGGCCGAGGTGAGTGAATTGCCCAAGCCCGCGGGTTCGAGACCTGCCTGGGCAACTTGGCGAAACCTCATCTCTACAATAAATCAAAACAAAAATTAGCTGGGTGTGGTAGCACGGGCCTGTAGTTCCAGCTACTTGGAAGGCTGAGGCAGAAGGATCACCGGAGCCCAGCAGGTCGAGGTTGTGGTGGCCGGGAGTGGCCACTGCACTCCAGTCTGGGCGACTGAGTGAGACTCCAACTGAAAAAAAAACAACAACGTAACTCCAACTGTCCTTTTTTAGCAGAGAATTCAGAAGGCTGTATGGAGAATGCCCTCCTAGGCTACTGGGATTCTTAGGGTTGGGGACCCCAGGTGCAGCAAGGGAGGAGCTGGAAGTCAACACAGGAGGCAGGGTCTATAAGAAGCCATTTCTCAGAGACCTGAACGGCAACCAGAAACAGTAGATCCCCACTGGACTGCAGGTGGATGGAAGGTGGGGCAGGAGACTGAAGAAACAAGAGTCCAGGAAGCACCTGCCCAGAAGGGATTACCCAGAACTTAAGAGCTGAATGCAGCCGGAGCAGAACCCACAGGAAGAGAGGCTTTGATGTCAGCCTAGACTTGGATTTCTAGATCAACTCCTCCATTCCCAAGGAGGCCACTTTCCTCATCTGTCAACTCAGATAATTGAGCAAGGAAAAGAAATTACATTTACAAAAGATCCTGGTATGCTCAATAAATGCTTTCAATCTGTATGCCTCAGAGTCTTTTCTTGTGATATTTATTACATTGCTGAAGCAATAGAAAATGCTAAGAGGCACCAAGGAGGAAAGAAGAATGGAAAGGAGGACGTTGTTTAGAAGATACTTCAGAGGAGAAATAGTATGGGTGGGAGCAGGCACTTTCTGAAACTTTGAAGAGATAGATGAACAAAGAGGGCTGTTTTTTGTTTTTTGTTTTGTTTTTGCCAGGCATAGTGGCTCATGCCTGTAATCCCAGCACTTTGGGAAGCCAAGGCAGGAGGATTGCTTGAGCCCTGCTTGGGCTACCAGGCGAGACCTTGTCTCTACAAAAAAATTAAAAAATTAGCCAGATGTGGTGGTGCATGCCTGTAGTTCTACCTACCTGGGAGGCTGAGGCCAAAAGATCGCCTGAGCCCAGGAGGTCAAGGCTACTGTTAGCTAGGATTGTGCCACTGTACTCCAGCTCAGGTGACAGAGCGAAACCCTAACTCAAAAAAAAGGATTTTTAAGAGGTCTGACTTTGTGATAGATAGAATGATTCTTTCTGGTGCCCTTCAAGATAATTTTCTCTAAAGCTCTATATTTATTTGGGGAACTTTTGTTGATGAACTTGTGTTCCTTTGGACAGGGACCATGCGGAACTTAGACTAAAGGTGAGAGTTGGAAGACTGAATTTGTTTGACACAGAAACTCAAACTAAGGATCCTGTTTTAGGGCATGGGGGTGGGACAGTCACCTGGCCCTGATGGTGTACTGTTTCTATTTAGTCTCACTGAAGTCCACATGCGGCAAACTTTCTTTTCAATACTCCCCAGCCCACCCTCTGGATACCTAGGAACCTCCTTTTGTCTGGGATGGAAGTATTTGAGGTCTTTGAAAGGAAGGTCGTCCATATGGGCACTGGCTGAACAAGCCAGAGGACACGGGTGGGCATCGTTTCTGTGGGGTTGTTGCCAGGCAACATGCTGGTTGCAACCCAGGGAGCACCTTCCAGGTTGCTAACTTGACCCCCGGCACTGATGACAGGGTGCTTTTGTAGACTGAGCCGGCATCTCCAAATTTCCCACACTAATAAATTTTTAGTTGATGTGTGCTAGAGCTTGGTGGACAAAATAAAGAGAAATTTGGGGGTCAGGATATGGATTTTAAATATAATACATTCATTTTCAATATTTTTTTTCCTAACTCTGCCAGTAACAGAGAGGAACCCAGTAGTCTCATACTCCCCTCCCAAATGTAAAGTTTAGGAGGCCAGGCATGGTGACTCACACCTGTAATCTCAGTACTTTCGGAGGCTGAGGCAGGAGGATTGCTTGAGCCCAAGAGTTCGAGACCAACCTAGGCAACCTTGTTCTACCAAAAAAAAATTTTTTTTTCTTTTAAATGACATAGGTGTGGTTGCAGGTGCCTGTAGTCCCAGCTATGCAGGAGGCTGAGATGAAAGGATCGCCTGATTCCAGGAGGTGGAGACTGTGGTGAGCCATGATTGTGTCCCTGAACTCCAGCCTGGGTGACAGAGTGAGACCCCCTAGTCAATCAATAAATAAATACATGTATTTACTTTCAGGAACTCCCTGTGTATTCAAGTCTGGATCCTTGCTCACAGTGCCCTGCCTTGTGGCCTCACCATCTCAGCACAGGTAGAAAACAACAAAATCCTAACCCCCAAAGTCTGCGCTGGGGATAGTGTCAAGTAACTTCCCAAAAGTCATAAATACCCTATAATCCATTTATTTATTTAGTTATTCTATAGACATATACCGAATGCCTCTTATGTGCCATTTCAGGGATATAGGAAAAAAACCACGTCTTTGCTCTCAAGATATCAAACCAAAGTGCCACAGGATAGCATGAAACACAAGTTATGTGAGCCTAATCTGGAACCCAGCATTGGGGACCCAGTCTGAATCTTGCTGGATGAGGTTGTAGGAGGTCTTCACTTATTGACTCAACAAATATTTACTCAACATTTACAATGTGCCAGTCTCTTATTTGAACCCTGAAGACTCAGACATAAACGAAATACCAAATTCACTGCACTCACGGAGCTTCTGTTCCAACTCAGGCGGGACAGAAGGCAGGGGACGCAGATAAACCAGTTAGCCGATGAGCAAGCCGTTTATTCCATGGGTTTCATTGAGTGTCTAATATATGTCAGGCAGTGTGTTGGGTGCTGGGGTTATAAAGACTAATGAGACATAGCCTCTGTCCTCAAGGCGTTAGATCAAAAAGCAAGAGCCTGTAGGAAGGCACAGGGCAAAGTATGGGGCTGTGCTTGGGAAAACAAGTTGTTTGACTGAGCTGCAGCATAGGGTGTGGGGATAAGGGGATCCCCTTTTAGTTATGAAGCTTATTCCAAGGCAACTTGGGGCAAAGAATCCTTCTTGGAAACTTCATGTGAACCCTCTCAAAGTATTAATTGATAGAGACATTTAGAAACACACTATAGGTACTGATGTCTGTAAAGTTGGAAGTCCAGAGCAGGGGCTGGCAACCTGTGGCCCAAGGGTTGCTACCTTTTTTGTAAATAAAGTTTTATTGGAACATAGTCTTGGCCATTCATTGACATATTATCCATGACCGCTTTTGTGCTACCAAGGCAAGGTGAGTAATTACAAGGAAAACCACATGGCCTGAACGCCTATTTGAGCCTGTCAGAAAAAGCTGCCAATGCCTGGTCTAGAAGCTCTGCCTGAAATGCGGGCCAAGAATAAGTGTTTCTCCAAATTCAATGCCTACCTGCTTTTCCTCCCTTCCCTTCTTCCCTCCTTCCCTCCCTCCCTCCCTTCCTTCCTCCGCTCTCTCTTTCTCTCTCCCTTCTGCCATTCCCAGAAACTGATGCGAATAAAAATGAATGTTGAGGTTGGGCTCGGTGGTTCAGCCTGTAATCCCAGCACTTTGGGAGGCTGATAAAAAATTAGTTGGGTATGTCTGTGCATGCCTGTAGTTCCAGCTACTTGGAAGGCTGGGGTGGAAGGATCGCCGGAGCTCAGTGGGGCAATGCTGGGGTGGCCATGAGTGTGCCATAGCACTGCAAACTGGGCAACAGAATGAGACTCCTAACTCAAAAAAAAAAAAAAAAGAAAAATGTTGAACCTGAAACTTGAAAAAGTCGAAGTGAAACTACAACTAGGATCTGCCTTATAAAGTGTGGTAAGAAACTAATGGGTTTAATTTTGCAAAATACCAGGACATTCTTGAATAAAAGGCCCTATATAAGTTCAAGGTATTTATAATGATTATGATTTTACAAATTTATTAGATTTGCCATAAAATATCTTCATAATAGGATGAGGTCAACACTTTTTAAAAGAGGAAGCAGGACAGGGCCTCTACATAAAGTGTGGTGGGCTTAACTCCTCTAAGAACAAGAGCTAACTGAAGACAGGTGAGGGTAGGGTGGGGATGGAACTTAGCTTGAGCTTATTTAGGATGAGAAATTCAGTGTCTGGTGATCAATGGGTAATTATTATGTTTCTGCTGTGGAGTATATAATAAAGGTTGGAGTCCGACAGAACTTAAGGGTCTTGCGAGGAAAACCCAATTTTAAAAGATATGTAGCTGGGCTTGGTGGCTCAGCCTGTAATCCCATGCCTTGGGAGGCTGAGGTGAGTGGATTGCCTGAGCCTGCGGGTTCGAGACCCGCCCGGGC
>NW_007249245.1:1003766-1022159 GCF_000164805.1 Carlito syrichta
GTGAGACTCCAACTCACCAAAAAAAAAAAAAAAATGTAGATGATAGAATGATTCCCCCCCATACACTACAATACTTATCAAAATTTAGATTTCTTTTCATGCAAGCATGTCATTACTTTTGGATTATTGAGCATATGCAAAAAACAAATAATGGAAAAATAGAAATGTGTGTGCATTCAACTGTAGCTATAATATGCCAAATGGGATGTCTTTTTTGTTCATTCTAAATCAAAGGACTAAGGTGTTTCTCTTCTTTGTCCTCATGCTCAGTCTTGCCAAATGTTACATTAACCCACACACCTTAAGTGATGGGTCTGTAGCGAAGTCTTATTCCCTCCCTCTCTCCCTACTTCCCTCTGTCCCTCTCTCTCTCTCTCTGTTTGGGTCTTACTCTGTCACCTAGGCTGGAGTACAGTGCCACGATCACAGCTCACTGCAGCCTTGACCTCTTGGGTTCAGGTTATCCTTGTGACTCAGCCTCTCGAGTAGCTAGGATTACAGGCACATGCCACCACTCTCGGCTAATTTTTTGATTTTTTTTTTTTTTTTAGAGATGAGGTCTCACTATGTTGCCTAGGCTGATAGTGAATTCCTGTGCTCAAGCAAACCTCCCTCGGCCTACCAAAGAACTGGGATTATAGGCGTGAGCCACCATGCCTGGCCATGAGTCTTATTTTCTCTGGAAGCTGTGAAAGAACTAAGGTCAACGTGTCTAACAGTCTTGGCTAACAAAACAAAAACATAGGTTGATCATGTTGGCTCATGCCTGAATTCCCAGCACTTTGGGAGGCCAAGGCAGGAGAAATGAAATCCTGTCTCAAAAAATAATCATACTGATTTTTTAAAAAAGCAATCTTCAAGAGTCTATAGATGGAACAGAGAGGACAAGCTGTCTTTGATTTGATCTGTGTGCAGAATTCCTAGCATAAGAAGAGCCCTCCTGGAGTTCTCAACTCTGGGAAACTCAACTGGGCAAAGTAAGGAAAGCAGACACAGGACTGAGAGAAGGAACTCCCTTTCAGGTCATACTCTCCCTGCAGGGGAAGGAGTGAAAAAAAAAATCAATCAAATTTTCAGAGCTCTTCTGGGCAGCTCATCCTTGCTCACAATCCAAATTCAGTTAGTATGCGAGTATATTAAGGAGCAACTCTGCACAAAGTGACAGTTTAAAATGAGCCATCATGTTGTTGCCTTATATTTTTGCTCTAAAAAGTTGTTTTTCTCAAGAAAATGTGATCCTGGTGGCAGAAGCATTTTCCGTTTATGATTCTCATTGCTATGATGATTTTGTTTTTTTGGTTTTTTTGTTTTGAGTTGGAGTCTCACTCTGTCACCCAGACTGGAGTGCAGTGGCCGCTCCCGGCCACTGCAGCCTCGACCTGCTGGGCTCCGGCGATCCTTCCGCCTCAGCCTTCCAAGTAGCTGGAACTACAGGCACACGCTACCACGCCCGGCTAATTTTTGATTCATTGTAGAGATGAGGTCTCACCAAGTTGCTCAGGCAGGTCTCGAACCTGCGAGCTCAGGCAATCCACTCACCTCAGCCTCCCAAAGGCGCGGATTACAGGCTGAGCCACCGAGCCCGGCGCTATTATGATTTTAATTGAAGGCATAGCAGTCTGCAAGGCAATGCGCTGAGGTGTTGCTGTGTGTGTGTGTGTGTGTGTGTAGGGAGGGGGAGGATAGGACTGCAAGAGGAGTATGAGTAGGATGAGATGCTCTGGAAGGCCCGTCAGTCCACAATGAGCAGGCAGATGCAGAGACATGTTAGCAACAAAATAAAGCGATAACACACCTTGGAGTAGGAGCCCATGCCTAGTGTGGATGCGTAGAGCAGTTCTCAGTTCTCCCAGGATCAGATCGGGGGCCATGATGAGGCGGGGCCACCTTCATTTTTCAGCACGCCAGGGTGCTAATATATCACATTTCTGGGCTGGTTGGAGGGTTGCGATGGCCTGCAATGATACTGTTTAAGATTAAAGGTGAAGATCAAAAGCATTCATGGAAAAGATTCTGTGGTGAAAGAACTATAAGACCAAATACACTTGTTGCCAACTTTTCCAGAAAAATTGATGAACTGTGGAAGAAATGGTCCCTTGTGTCTTATACACTTAAGCAGTGTTTTGAGAATTACAAAGTACTCAGTGGAGAGAAGGTGGGCAGAATAAATTGTCCTGATCAAGGCCACCAGGAACTTGAAATGGGCCCTGAGGGGTGCTCTGTTTGTTAGTTGCCGTGTGCTCTTTTACTCCAGCTTGTTGCACCCTCTTGCTCTTTGTTATCGTTGCTCTCTGGGAAGGAAGAAGAGAGGTTCTATGTAGAAACTGTGCTTATCATCATGACCACTGTGTTGTCTTGGTCCGACATCTTCATGATTTCAAGTGCAGGGAGTCATAGGGATTATTAACAAATGAGTCATAGGTAACCAATGGACACTCCTTGAGCACATCCTAGTGATGCCTCAACAATCCTGTCTAGACACAGATTACTTTCAGCACCTGTAAAGTTGGTCCATGAAGTTTGGGTTGCTTCAACATGCTATGTTTATAAATGGAGCACGTTGACCATCCATATTAGAGTCCATTGCCGCCGGGCGCGGTGGCTCAAGCCTGTAGTCCCAGCACTTTGGGAGGCTGAGGTGAGAGGATTGCCTAAGTCCAGGGGTTCAAGACCAGCCTGGACAACTTGGTGAGACCTCGTCTCTACAATAAATAAAAAAATTAGCTGGCTGAGGGGGTGTGCACCTGTAGTTCCAACTACTTGTAAGGTTGAAGTGGAAGGATCGCCTGAGCCCAGCAGGACGAGGCTACAGTAGCCATGACCATGCCGTTGCACTCCAGCCTGGGCGACAGAGTGAGACTTCAACACACAAAAAAGAAAAACGTCCATTGTCACCTCTTGCTCTTTTCTGATGTGACTAAGGGAAAAAAAATTACTTTGAAGACCTGGTCTCAAGGGCAACTGGAAAGTAACCCTGTGTTCTTAAGTAGGTGGAAAGTGTATTTATATGGACTTTTTTCATTAAAGTGCTTTCCAACACAGGTATTTAGTTCCATGCCTGGAAAATAAAGTAACTCTCATGTGGCAATAAAAGCTAAATCCTGGCTGAGTGTGATGGCTCATGCCTTTAATCCCAGCACCTTGGGAGCTGAAGCAGGAGGATTGCTTGAGCCCAGGGGTTTGAGTTCAGCATAAGCAACACAGTGAGACCCTGTGTCTACAATTTTTTTTTTTTTAAATTAGCTGGGCATGTTGACATGCACTTGTAGTCCCAGCTATTCAGGAGGCTGAGGCTGGAAGATTGCCTGAGCCCAGGAGTTTGAGGCTGCAGTGAACCATGATCGAGCAACTGTACTCCAGTCGGGGTGACAGAGTGAGACCCCAACTCCAAAAAAAAAAAATCACAAAAGCTAAGTCCTTACACTTGGGTTTTCAAGAGGAAGTATTTTTTTTTCCTGGAAAAATCAAAAAGAGGGAAATACCTACCATGGGTGTAGCATTTGAATGTGAGCAGTGCTTTTTTTTTTCTTGGAAGGGTCCTTCCATAAAGCCAGTGAGAAGCCTCTGTAAAGATATACTTTCATGTAAGCATCTCTTTCTCCATTGATTGTTCTCTCTCATCAGTACTGGAGGCTCAGGGGTGCTGAATAAATGATTCCTGTTGGGTGATTAAATCTGAGTTCCTACAGACTCAGCTAAGATTCCAAGTTCTTATACTTTTCTGGTGTTGAGACTGAGCGTGGCATTTTCTGCTCAACTAAGCAAAACCAGACAGATCATCTCAATGTGGTAGGGGAGAAAAACAAAAAGCATAGCTGTGTCTGAAAGGCACATGCTCCCTCAGTTTAAGAAGACAGAATTCAAATTACTGACTTCCTTAATGCCTCTTCATCTTGAGACAGTCCTTTCTGGCTGTTTGGAAAAAAACTGCCATAAGAATAACCTTAAAACAAAAGCGATGAGAAGAGCATTACGAAAGAGCCAAGTACCATGTTTATAGGCACACTCCTATATGTAATGATAGTAATAATTCAAAATGATAGATCACCAGGTTCAGCTGACCAAGGGTGAAGATGGGAAACACCCTGCAGTGGGAGGGGTTGGTGTGAGATGCTTCCAGAATAGGGGGCCAGCAACTCCAGCATGTCCTGGGGTCCAGTGCATTCTGGATAGCATTTTTGTATTGGTTTGGTAGCTAGTAGGAGAATCAGGGCTGTTTGTACCTGGGGAAGATTATTTATTTATTTATTTATTTTTATTTTTTTGAGTTGGAGTCTCACTCTGTCGCCCAGACTGGAGTGCAGTGGCCGCTCCCGGCCACTGCAGCCTCGACCTGCTGGGCTCCGGCGATCCTTCTGCCTCAGCCTTCCGAGTAGCCGGAATTACAGGCGCGCTACCACGCCCGGCTAATTTTTTGATTTATTGTAGAGATGAGGTCTCACCTGCCCAGGTGGGTCTCGAACCCGCGGGCTCAGGCAATCCACTCACCTCAGCCTCTCAAAGGTGTGAGATTACAGGCTGAGCCACCGAGCCCGGCTCTATTTATTTATTTTAAAAAGCAAGATTTATTGAGAGGACAGAAAAGCTCCCACAGTGGGAGGGGACCCAAAGGGGTTACCCTTGTGGAAGGTTATTAAAAGAAGGGATAAGAAAAAAAAACAGAGTACATGGGCAGGTGCTTGATAATGGCCAAGTGTCTATTCTTCAGTCTTGTGACCTCTAGCCTGGGATCACTTCCAAGACCCAGCATCTTGGGAATTTGTCTTTGCTGGTAGAAGTAGCCTGTCTCTCCATCCTCCCTGGGCTCTGGCCCAGGTTTGCTCTCTCATGGGGATTTCACAGAGGGAGAATGGAGAACATAGTTCAAGGCGGTGAATGGGGTCTGGGATTCCCGGCTGAGGGGTTAGAACAGTGGGAAATGTCTTGCATCTCCCTCCTCCACCCGAAGCCAAGAACCAGTATACATCCCAAGGCATTGAGGAAAGTGCCACCTTTCCTCTAACCTGAACAATAAAGAACGCAAATTCAGAGGAATCACTAATACAAAACTTTCCTTTGCATACTAACTTTTGATAATGAAGAGGGTCTTGGGATAAGGCACATCATCAACAAAGTGCTTTTCAGGGTCTGAAGTGAGGGCACTATGTCTCTCAGTGTTGAGAATCAAAGTACCTTGGTACTCAATATTCATTGAATCCTGTGGACTGAGTAGGAGTCTCGTCATTTTTAAGTTATTGAAAAGGGTGAATGGAGCACTTACCCCTTTTGCTTTTCTTACTATGAGTCAAATCATGAGTTTTCTTAATTCAGATATGGGGACACTTGCTCCTTTCATCTCCTGCTTCCACAGAAACATTACATACTGCTACGATGATGATTGATGTTTTCACATCTTCAAGCTGATTTTTATTTTAAAAGCATTTCAGGAGCCACAGAGCCAGATCATTGACATGTGTGCATTGTGGCTGCTTCTGGGTCTCCTTGCCCTGACTGGCAAGTGTGGTTCCTTTTTCCAAATGGCCTTGGGGGTGGGAAGAATAAGCATAAAAACTTAATAGTACTTCTGATACTTGAAATTGTAGCAGAAAACATTTTTCTCCTAAGCTATCCAAAAAATTCTGGAATTAGGGACAGCCATCGACAAGCAGCCTCTTTCCAAATGCCCCAAAAAGGATGGGGTTCTCTAGAACGTGGAGAGGACTTAAAACAGTGTTGTTTGAAGTCAGGCTTTAATTATACCCCACTGATAAGTGCTCATTGTCCACCATAAAAATTTCAAAAGTTTATCTTGAATTTATTTATAGACTACATATTTCCATAGAAGGATTGAGGTGTAGCCATAATAAGACTAATTATAATTCAAATAGAAAATCAGTATCAAAAGAATCTAGGAGATAAGACTAAGCTAACCAGGAGGCTGACATAGTTGTTATGATTGAATGTCAGCTTTGGTCCTAAGGTTCTTTGCAGCTGGAGCAAAAAAGAGAAAGTACTTGTTCTTTAATAAATAAAAGCAGGAATAGACATTGGAGACTCAGAAGGGGGAGAGGGAACAGGGGTGGAGGGACAAAAAAAAAAAAATCACCTATCAGGTACAATGTGCACAGAGGGGAGTGGTGAGTACACTTAAAGCCCAGACTTCTTTGCCACTATTCAATGCATGTATGTAACCAAAAAACCATTTGTACCACCTAAAGCTATTGGGTAAAAAAAAGCAGGAAGCATAATTCCTTAGGAGAAGCTAAATTTTTCCTGGTTTAAATTCAAAACATTTCTCAGATGGCTCTTACATTTATTCACTTATTTATTGACTTATTTAGTCAACAAATATTGTAAAATTCCTGCTAAGCACTGAGACTATAAAGAACTTTGAGGATCCATATAATGTGGTTAGGGAGAAGTTCACATGGCAACGTGTGACAAAAACAACTGCAGTATTAAGGATATCTGTCACCAATCATAATGAAAAAGGTGCTAGGATTAAAAAATAAAAAAGAACGTGTTGCCTTCTTTAGTTTTCAGCATACTTATAAAAGGCCCGGTCTTTTCATTTCCACCTTTGTCTTAGATTACTCCTCACAAGTTTGTAAAATAGAAGTATTTACTCCAAAATACTAGTTTTTTCAGATGTCAACCCCGGAAGCTCTCATTAAGAACAGAACCTTAAAATGCCTTTATGTAAACATATAGGTCACATATGATGATATGCAAGAGATACATTTCCAAAGATCTGCAAAGCATTAAGAAGTGATAATATAATCAACTTTAGTCAAAGAGCATGATACAATCTAATGTCTCATTCTTACAGGCTTATAATGGTGAGGTGACTCTCGCAAGGGCGATGTCCACAAATTTCCGTCCCCTGTTAGGTATCTTGTTACTGGCTTATGGGCCCCCTGAAAAATATATTTGCAATTTGTGAATACTTATATGTGCCCTCCTCCTGGTATGAAGAAAAGGAATGACCTTTTTTTCAATGGCCTTTGTGAAATTCCCAATAGCATTGAAACTGTTCTCCTTCTTCAGAGGTGACTGGAATGGTAAAGATAGGTAGAGAGAGATGGAGAGAACAAAGAGAGAAAGTAAGGAGTGGGAAGAAGAAGCCACCACGTAGACCTCTGCTCCTGTGTCTCACCAGCATGTGTCCCTCTCTTTCTAGTCTTACGTCCCACCTAGAAGTGTACCCAAGAGAAAGTGAAACCAGCCCAAATCCCAGTTTATGTTGAGTGCTTTAATTTTGGGTCTGTGTTGAAATTCCAGGAAAACTTTATATGTGTTTTCCCAGAGCCAATATAAAGGTCTCACCAGAGTAACGAGTTAGGAGTATTAGAAGGAGAAGTGCTGAGTCTATATGAGATGTAAGGTGAGGACTATTTTACAGTGTACAGATACTTTCTGATTTGTTCCAAGACAGCATCATAAAGTACCAGAACTTAGCAAGAATATAACTACTCCAATAGTTACTTGTGTCTGCAGGATAGGAGGTGAGACTTCTAGTACCAAAGCAATTTCTGTGATAATTTCTTAGAACACTGTTAATTTAAATTTCAAGCCAGGTATGGTGGCTCATGCCTATAATCCCAGCACTCTGGGAGGCCAAGGTGAGAAGATTGCTTTAGCCCAGGAGTTCAAGACCACCCTGGGCAACCTAGTGAGACCTCGTCTCTACAAAAAAATTAAAAAATTAGCCAGGCGTGGTGGCTACTCAGAAGGCTGAGGTGGAAGGATCGCCTGAGCCCAGAGGGTCAAGGCTGCAGTGAGCTTTGAGTGTGCCGCTGCACTCCAGCCTGGGTGACAGAGTGAGACCTCAAGTCAAATAAAAAATTTTTCAAAAGAGTTTCAATTGCAGAGTGAAGTTTACGTTGTTATTGATTTTATTATAACTATTTTTATTAATGTCATTTCAATCATGGACAGAAGAATGATAAGAACTATCCTAGTTCAGTGCCTCAAGTTGGACTTTTCTTAACTCATTTGAAAGCAGCAATTGGGGATGCTATGGAAGCACCCAAATCCTGGACACCCTCAGGTGGGACTGGAAGATGTCGTGGCCTGAACTACTGTGGTAGTTATAATCTCCTTGTCTTCTCTTGCCCTCCCAACATATTTCCCATGCCCACACTTCTAAGAGGTGGAAAGAGCTCTGGGTATAGGGTCTAAAGTTCTTGTCAGAGTCTTAGCTCTGTTTTTGAACAGGTCACTAAGCTTCCCTGAGCCTCTGCCCAAAGGGGGATAGCAGTACAGTATTTACAGTGTTATTGTAAACTCTGATTCATATATGTGACTGACAATGCTTTCCAAAACATGAAAGTGTTTAGAAGATAAGTCTAGTCAGGTAAATTAGTATCGGTTTTCATTTTGCTGAGTACTCTTGCTATTTCATAAAGGTTACTTCACATGATTTCTTGGTGTCACTTAGGAGTGGGAAGGTGGACGATTGTGAACAAACCAGTTGAGGGAAACTAGGTAGGAATTTATTGAAGGATTTGAAAGACTGTCCTTCATATCATGTGCCTATTGTGGCTAATGGACGGGCATATTTTATTTTATTTTATTGGGGTGCTTAAGGTGAGACTGATGGTGCCTGTACCCATGGAATTGTCCTGGGTGGGCCAGAGAGGCCCCTGAGAGCCCAGCTAAGGGGCACATGGTGGCCATAGGGAATGCCTCTGCCTCACGAGATGCTAACTCAAGCTCACAGGAGGAGAGTTACCTAGATTATTGGAGTGTACCTTCTCACTCCCATTGGACTCCCATTTCAGTGTAAGTCACACAAGCTGCATCCTTCCTTCTGTGTTTGCTTTAGGAGCCCGTCCCTGCTGAAACATCAAAGCATCACGCGAACCACTGGTTAAAAGTACTGTGTGGATCCTGCTGTGATCACTGGTGTCTTGTCCAGGGAATCTCAGGGTGGCAACGTCTGGTCAGTGTGGGCAACATGGGTGACAGGATTAGGATGGTGCCGGCAACTCTCCATCAGTTAACATGATCCGTGGCCATTCTGCTGTGTGGCACAACTCCAAGGAGACACTCTCACTTTTTGAACACAGAACACAGAGTGAATGAAGCTCCCTGGAGCTGTGAGAGTCACAGTTCTACCTGAAAGATATGAGTGCAACATTTGTGCTTCATTTTGAGTCACAACTTCTTTTCTAAGGAAATAATGCCTTGTTTCCAGAATCATTCATGGTACCCTATTCTGGATCTCCAATGAATGATCCAAGAGAAAGATCACAGATTAAATTTTTGCTGGATTATTTTGTAGCCACGTGACCTTGAATAACTCATGTAATCCCACTGGACCTCAGTTTCTCCACATATAAAAGGCCACCCTTTTAAGAATTCTTATGAAGATTCAATGAAATAGTGTGAAAAAGTACCTGGTATATAATGGATTCCAAGAAATATTAAATCCCATTTCTCTTTTTTTTTTTTTTTTTGAGTTGGAGTCTCACTCTGTCGCTCAGACTGGAGTGCAGTGGCCGCTCCCGGCCACCGCAGCCTCGACCTGCTGGGCTCCGGCAATCCTTCCGCCTCAGCCTTCTGAGTAGCTGGAACTACGGGCGTGCGCTACCATGCCCAGCTAATTTTTGATTTATTGTAGAGATGAGGTCTCTCCAAGTTGCACAGGTGGGTCTCGAACCCGTGGGCTCAGGCAATCCACTTACCTCAGCCTCCCAAAGCGCGGGATTACAGGCTGAGTCACCAAGCCCAGCTTAAATCCCATTTCTCTTAACTTCTTTCTGCACAATTCTCAGTTCTGAAGGCTGGGTTTTATTTTTTGCACTAACTTTGCTTGGTATCCCTTATCAGATAGAGGCTTCCAGAGAACTGGTCATTAACCCCACCATCGGGCTGTGCTGGGGAATCAGTGATGACAAGGGTGAGAATGGGACTTGAGTTTTTCCATTGCATCTCACACTGCCGTTGTGGTTGTTGTGAGTATTGCAGTCATTTTTTAAGCTTTTAGGGAAATTTATTTCTTAATGATCTCTTTACATTTGCTCCCCATACTTTGTAAGACACTTCATAATCTAAAATACTTTCAAATGCTTTATCTTACTTGGATTTAGAGACCCATCCAATAATCTGATGAGATGGGGTAAGGGATACATAATCTACTCTTGATAAGTGAGGAAACGGATTGACAAGGAGGGAGTCATGCTGCAAAGTCACATGGCAACTAGATGATACAGAACTGAGACCAAGAACAGCATCCTGTGACGTTGGATCTGGCATCATTTCTGCTGCCCTGTTTTGCCTTCTTTGTAAAGTCTGGTGATTAGGAAAAGGATAAGTCCATCTCCTTTAGGATGAGGTACGAAATTCCCAGATTCAGACATTTCTCCAAAATACAGTAAGACCTACGTGGAAGTGGTAATCAAAGATTATAAGAAAGATTAGAAGTCCCTTTCAACATTCAGGTCATCTGGAAGGAGAACTACAAGAATGGATGGAAAAACCCCTTCCTGACCCGTTTGGAGGGTTTGTGTTTGTGACATTGAAGGAGGACACCAGACTGATACCCACATTAACTCAATCATTGACTCGACCTCTCACCCTGACATGAAAGCAGTCGTGCTATGTCTGTTTGTCCCTTCCTTAACCCAAAACCTGTAATTTTATTTTTTTTCCCATTTGGTAAAACACTTAACTTGAGATCTATAATCGTAACAGATTTTAAGTGTATAATATAGTATTATTGATTGTAGGCAGAATGTCATACATCAGATTTCTACAATTCACTCGCCTTGCATGACTGAAATATACACGTTAATTATACAAATAAATCATACATATTAATTAGCAACTTCATTTACCCCTCCCCCCAGGCCCTGGTAGTCACTATTGTATGCTTTACTTCTATCAATTTGACCATTTCAGATACCTCATGCAATGGAATCATGTATTTACCCTTCTGTGACTGACTTCTTAAGCTTACATAATGCCTTCAAGGTTAATCTATATTGTCATATATTGCAAGATTTCCCTCTTTTTTTAAAGTTGGATACTACTTCATGGCATGTGTATACCACATTTTCTCTATTTATTCATCTGTCATGGACATTGACAAGGGAGCTGAGCATGTTAGCTCAAGTCTCTCTTTCTTTTCTTATAAAACTACCTGTCCCACTCAGTGATAACCCATTAATCTATTAATTCATCAAATCATGAACAGATTAATCTATTCATTAGGGTAGGGCCCCCAAGACCCAATCCATAAAAGCTCCATGTTTCAATGCTGCCACACTGAAGATTATATTTCAACATGAATTTTGGAGGGTATAAACATTCAAACCACAGCACTTTTGTGTTCTTGACAATAGCCAGCCTAACAGGTATAAGCTGCTTTTACTACTTTAATCCTCAGGGAGATTGAAGGTGGCATTGGTTCCACCAAAGGTGGAAGAAGAATAAGAAGAGGGAAATGAATGAGTTGCACTGAGTCCATGAAGCCGAGTCACCTTTCCACCTGGCATTTCCTCTGCCTCTCTCTCTTTTATGCTCCCACATCCTGGATTAGAGAGTCCCAGGTTTCCCGGAAGACTAAGGATCTGACTACTAGAATCGAAGAAATCCAGAGGAGAGGCTTAAGAAGTTGTAGAGCACAGAGAGCAATATGGTGTAACAACTATTTACATGCAATTTACATTGTACTAGGCATTATAAATAATCTACAGACAATTTAAAGTATACTTGAGGATGAGCATAATTTATATGCAAATACTATACCATGTTAAATCTGGGACTTGAGCATCCATGGAATTTTGATCTGGAGGGCAGATCCTGGAATCAATCCCCTGTGGATACTGAGCAATGAACGATTATAATTCATCAACAGAAGTTTGTCCTAGTGACAAAACTGGAAAGGGATAGGACCATCCAAATACAGATTTCTTCCATTAAAGGCTATCTTTTCATTTGATTTTTGTTTTTCCCCAAGGGGTATACACTCCCATACATAATTAGATGATTAGATATGCATGTTTGCATATGTGGTGGGGTGTTCGAGTGATGAACTATCCTGGTTTGCCTGGAACAAGTGAATATTCTGGGACATGAGGCGTTCAATGCTAAAACTGGTAAAAATTAAACTGGAAAAATCCTGGGCAAATTAGGATGAGTTGGTCTCTCTAGTTTGGCATCTCTTTCTAGGAATTTGAAAATGCGTAGGGCAGTTTTCTTCCCTCCCTCCTCCTTACTTTCTTTCTTTTGTTATTGCCACAATGTCTGGGGTGGAGGGCCTGGGGGTGGTTACTATTAGTATTTTGTGGTGGGCAAAGGCTGTCAACATTTTGCAATTTGTATTGGATAGGATGCTTTTCACTCAGTGAAAATCATACATGATTTTTTAAAAGTCCTCCTGAGTCCAGGCACAGGGGCTCATACCTGTAAGCACTTTTGGAGGCCAAGGTGGGAGGATTGTTTGAGCTTAGGTGTTTGAGACCAATCTGTGTAACATAGTGAGATTCCATCTTTATTCTTTTTTTTTTTTTTGAGTTGGAGTCTCTGTCATCCAGACTGGAGTGCCATGGCCGCTCCCGGCCGTTGCAGTCTTAACCTGCTGGGCTCCAGCAATCCTTCTGCCTCAGTCTTCCAAATAGCTGGAACTACAGGCGTGTGCTACCACACCTGGCTAATTTTTTATTTATTGTAGAGATGAGGTCTTGCCAAGTTGCCCAGGCGGGTCTCGAACCCGCAGGCTCAGGCAATCCACTCACCTCAGCCTCCCAAAGTGCTGGGATTACAGGCTGAGCCACCGAACCCGGCTTCGTCTTTATTCTTTAAAATAAAAAGTATTTTGAAAGCTCTTTCCACCTCAGTTAAAATTTTGTCAGCTTTACAACCCAGAAATTCATGGTTTCTTGTTTTGTCTTTTGTTCCCCGCCCCCCCAGAAGTCTGAAGTCATCTCTTTGCAATGCAAACATCTAGGAAGATAGTGCCCCTATGTTCCTATATAGAAGTTTAACCTCTGGGCACCTTTTTGTCTTCATCTGCTAGTCTCAGGTATGTCGGAAAGCTCTACACATATCCTAGGACCCCCTTTCACATCCTCTCTTTGACGTTGTCCTATGTTGCTTTTTCCATTTTTCATATCATGTCTTAGCTTACTCCTTTGTTTTGATGGAGCATGTCCTACAGCAGCTTTCTGAGAAAAGTGAATGTGAGGTAAATCTTTTGAGACTTTTAATGTCCAAAACATCTTTTTTTCTATTCACACATGAATTGGTGATTTGTTCTAGTACAGAGTTCTAGTTTGGAAATGTTTCCTTTTGAATTTTGAAGGCATCACTTCCTTGGTCTTTAGGCTTTTGGGATTACTCTTAAGGAACCTGAAATTATTTTTATTTTTTGAGTTGGAGTCTCTGTCATCCAGGCTGGAGTGCAGTGGCATGCTCATGGCCGCTGCAGTCTCCACCTGCTGGGCTCAGGCGATCTTTCCACCTAAGCCTTCCAAATACCTGGAAATACAGTGCTCACCACCATGCCTGGCTAATTTGTTAATTTATTGTAGAAACAATGTCTTGCCAAGTTGCCCAGACTGGTCTCAAACCCCTGGGCTCAGTAAATCCTTTTGCCTCGGCCTCCCAAAGTGCTGAGATTACAGATATGAGCCACTGCACCCAGCTATTATTTTGATTTTTATCTTTTTTATACATCTCCCCTCCTCCCCTTTAGAAGATTGTAGAATATTCTCTTTGTTACATATTTGACATTTCACACCAATGTGCTATAGTGAGATTCTCATCTTATCAGAAGAGCAACACCTTGACCTGGCTTGGTCTGCCTTTGGGAAGCCTGTTTGTTTTCCAGTGACATTTCCCAACTTTCACTCAACGTTTGTACTCAGGCCTGCAGTGGCGGTTTCATCACAGGAGAGACAGGTGAGCTATCTCTTCATCTTTAAGGGAAGACTTACATTTCTCCTCAGCTGAAAGACTGCTTTTACCATTGTTTTTCCACTTCACTCATTGACACATATCTCCTCTCTTGATAATTCATTTGCCTCAACCCGCAGAAATCCTCTAGAATTATGCAATCTAATCCTGGGAAAAACAGTATTTATGTGGTCCTCAGAGTCTGTGGTTGCCTTATTTGATTAAAACTGCATCGGGACATCTTATCTGAAACATCCCAGGAGAGAAAATGATTTATTAGTGTCTTCAGAGCCCCACGTAGCAACACCTATCACAGCCTGTCAGGCATTGCCAGAGTGAAAACACAATGCTGAAAATGCCCAAGTATTTTTAAAAGGCTTTTGTTACTCTATTTTCTCCTTGACTTCGGTAGGAAACAGTTTATAGTTCATGATTTTATATTCATTTCTTAGCACAACTGAGAAGTCCTCTTCAGTGCTTTTTCTTCCTGGGAGTGATGTGTTTTCCCGACATCTCCACCCAAGGACCAGCTAGCCCCCTAATGGTTTCTCACACCAACACCTCACTTGCTCCATCAGAATGTAACTCTCCTACGCTGTGTTCTCTGGGTCATGTCTTTGTTTTCCAACTAATCTAAGAGAGAGGGGAAAATGGATAGAGGGAGTGAAAGAGGGAGGAATAAAGGGTGAAGGAGGAAGGGGGGGAGAGAGAGAGAGAGAGAGAGAGAGAGAGAGAGAGAGAGAGAGAGAGAGAGAGAGAGAGAGGGCGCGAGCAAGTGTGCGCTTTAAGCATACTGATGTGCTAATAAGAAGTTGCAGTTTCCTTGCCTATAAAGTAAAAACGAAACTACCTAGAAGCAGTCAAATTACATTAAAATACACTTAGGCCTACAGTGGAGAAAGATGCTCAGGTTACCTTAGATGATGGTGATTTGAAATAAAGATACTTAAGGGAAGTGAGTGAGAAAGCACAGGAAATCGCCTCCGCAGAGGGTGAGTAGGTGGCATGAAGAACTCGAATGTTCCTCCAGAGAACCCCTAGTGGCCCTGGAGCAGCTCTTGGTGGTCTGTCTTTCTCGAGACTCGGGAATCCTCCACTCTGTATTGACAACAACCACTTCTAACAGCCAACTGACTTTCCAGGGTAACATTCTGGTCTCCTGTTTGCCAACTCGTGGCTTCTCCTGCCTGGTGGCTTCCACATACTCCCTTCTCTCTGTGGGTTTTTCTGCTTCTGGCTACCTTAGTGTATATATCCCTCTCCGTGTCTCATATGCAAAGCTTTCCAATCACAGATTCATGGATTACTCTCCAGTACAATCATCCACAGAATTTTCCAAACTTATCCTTTCCCTTAGTCCACATAAGTTGTTCTTTGAGATGTGTCAGGGGTAGAATGACACCCTCCTTTTTTTTTTGTTTTTTGAGTTGGAGTCTTACTCTGTCAGCCACGCTGGAGCGCAGTAGCACAATTATGGCTCACCACAGCTTTGACCTCCTGGGCTCAGGTGATCCTTCCACCCTAGCCTCCCAAGTAGCTGGGACTGCAGGTGTGTGCCACCATGTTCAGCTAATATTTTTAATTTTTATTTTTAGTAATGAGTTTTCAATATGTTGCCTAGGCTGGTCTCGAACTCCTGGGCTCAAGCAATTCTCCTGCTGTGGCCTCCTAAAGTGCTGGGATTACAGGCATGAGCCACTGGACTTAGCCCCTTCCATGTTTATCTGGCTTGGTTTTCCCCATGTGCTTTCTTACTTTATTTACAATTTATAATCATTTCAGAGCACGTCTGGTATGCCAAATATTATGCCAGGAACCGGAGATAAAAAGATAAATATGATAGAACATGAATTGACAAATGAATTGGTGAAACCACCTAGAAAAGAGAATTGAAATATAGTGGTACAGTTTCCTTAGACTGCCGTAACAAATTACCACAAACTGGATAGTTTAAAACAGCAGACTTTATTCTCTCACGGTTTTGGAGGTAAGAAATTCAAGATCAAGATGCCAGTAGGGCCACACTCCTGAAGGCTCTAGGCAAGAATCTTTTCTTATCTCTTCCTTCTAGAATGAATGTTCTTGCCAAAACTCATGTTGAAACTTAATTGCCAGTGTAACAGTATTGGGAGGTGGGACTTTTAAGAGGTGATTAGGTTAGGAGGCTTCATCCTCAATGATTGCTGGAGTGGACTCCTGATAAAAGAATAAGTTTGGGGCAACTCCCTCAAGTCCCCTCCCACTGTGGGGATCCTCTATGTCTTCTCAATAAATCCTACTTTCAAAAAAAAAAGAAGGATAAGTTTGGACCCCATTTGCTCTCTAACTCTTTTTTTTTTTTTTTTAATTGGAGTCTCACTCTGTCGCTCAGATGGGAGTGCAGTGGCCGCTTCCGGCCACCGCAGCCTCGCCTGCTGGGCTCCGGCGATCCTTCCACCTCAGCCTTCCAAGTAGCGGAACTACAGGCTCACGCTACCACTCCCAGCTAATTTTTTGATTTATTGTAGAGATGAGATCTCGCCAAGTTGCCCAGGCGGGTCTCGAACCCGCGGGCTCAGGCAATCCACTCACCTCAGCCTCCCAAAGGCGCAAGATTATAGGCTGAGCCACGGAGCCCGGCTTGCTCTCTATCTCATATGTTCACTTCCACTTTCTGCCATCCCAACTGTAGGATAACCCTTGTCTGATGCCAGTGCCATGCTCTTGGACTTCTCAGCCTCCAGAACCATGAGCCAAATACATTTCTATTCATTATAAACAACACAGTCTGTGCTATTCTGTTATAGCAGAAAAAACCAAAAAACAAGAAACAGACTAAGATGCCCACCATCCCTATCACCAAGGGGCCAGAATTCTGGAAGATGACTCTTGCAGTTCTCATAAAACCCTGGGGCCTGAGGTCATCTTAAAGGGAAGCTCTACACAGCAATCATCTGTGAGATCAGACTTGGTCAAACTTTAGAGAACAAATAGAATTCTTTAAAAGCATAAAGAATTTTAAAACAGCATTTATTTCTGATAAATTAATACAACCTTCTTAAAGAACACTTGAAAATTACTGCAAGGTACTATGATCATATTCCCTTTAATTATTTAATATTTTTGTTTTATTTTATACAATTTCTTTCTTTTGTTTTTTGGAGGGGTGGGGGCATGATTAACTAAAGACTAGGTCCAGACTATAGCATATTAGGACTTGTATTTTAAAAAATGAGAAAAAGTTGCTAGATTATATCTTGCGATATAAAAAATAAATAAAGCTGGGCACAGTGGCTCACACCTGTAATCCCAGCACTTTGGGAGGAGGTGGAGGTGAGAGAATTGCCTGAGCCTAGAGGTTCAAGACCAGCCTGGGCAACTTGGCAAGACTTCGTCTTTATTTTAAAAAATCAAAAAAATTAGCCAGGCATGGTGTGCGCCTGTAGTTCTAGCTACTTGGAAAGCTGAGGCAGAAGGATCACCTGAGCCTAGTAGGTTGAGGCTACGGTAGTCATGAGCATGCCACTTCACTTCAGTCTGGGCAACATAGTGAGACTCCAACTCCAAAAATAAACATAAATACATAAATAAAACGAGAAAAAGGCAAATGACTCAGTGAAAAGTGATCAAAAGATATAAGCAGGCAGTTCAGAGAAGGTTAAACTGGAATGACCAGTGAGCATTATGAAAAGATGCCCAACCTCAATCAGGGAAAGGAGACTTTCCCCACTCAATCTGTTTGATAATAGCAAAGCTTGGCAGACAAGTGGCGTGCAGAAACAATCATATCCTGCTTTGGAGGGTCAATGTGTGGTACAGCTGCTTTGAAGAATAATTTTATAACATCTGGTACAGTTGAAGATGCAATACAGCGAATTTTCCGTACCTGTATACACACACACTTAAAACAAAATGGGAAACATTCATTAACACCATTTAGTCACCGGCTTCAGTAAAAAGCTTAACTATATATCATAAACACCTTTCTGTTGTTAAACAAGAAAACATTATTAAAAGGCCTTCGGCTGCGGCTTTTAACCACTGCTTCCTCTCTCTGTGCTGTGAGGGTCTCTGTCTTTATAAAGGGTCACTAGAACATCCACACACCCAGTCCAGAATCACCCACACCCGCACGCTCCTCCCTGCCAGTGGAGACGTGGGATAGCCCAAGGCCCCGCGTGACCGAGTTATTCCTCACACCACCCACCCCCAACTCCCAGACACTCCTTCTGCCCTTGATTTTGTTCGTGTTACCCAGGGAAAGGAGTCGGAGAAAAACATGGGAGATTCCGGCACTCCTAGAAGTCAAGACTGCAGGCGGCAGGGACCAGGGAGCGATAGGAGCTTGGCAAAAGGCCAGCACGTAGCAGCTCGAAGCTTGCGTGTTACCTTGGTTACAGCTGTGGGTGGAGTCAGAGGTAGGGGAAGGCGGGGCCAAAGCTTGACGGATATGCTCCGCCTCCAAACCCTTACATTTTCCCCGCTAACCTCCTCCTCCCTTCCTCCTTCCTCCCTTCCTTCCTTCCTTCCCCC
>NW_007249245.1:1023010-1024635 GCF_000164805.1 Carlito syrichta
CTCCCCCTCCCTTCTCCTCCCCTCCTCCTCCCCTCCCCTGCCTGCTTTCATAGGTTTTATTTTGAAGATGTGAAGTACAATTCAGGATTAGGTCTACAAGTGGACATCGTACAGGTAACAGCCCCTGCTTTCTTCCCTTCACTCGCTACCCAGTTTTGACTCCACGTGTTATCCCTTCACCCATTCCCTTAAGGAACTCCAGCTCCCTTGTGCTGATCTCCTGCTTGGCACCTGCGGAGAGGCACCTCAGCCCGGTATCATTCAAATCCTCTGCATTCTCCTTGTCTATTCATAGGTTGCTGAATAACATTACAAAGCCTAGCATTTCAATACCTCTAAATATGTATGGACTCTAAGTTCCACTAGTCCATATCTGACCCCACTCATCTTTCTGGCTTGCTTGTCAGTTTTCTCCAATTCTCCAGAGTGGCTTTTCCACGTTTTCTCTTTCTTTCTTTCTCTTTCTCTCTTTCCTTCCTTCCTTCCTTCCTTCGAAAGCAGAATTTATTGAGAGGACAGAAAAACTCCCTCAGTTGCCCTCTCTATTTCTTAATTTCACATAGTTTTTGTTTTCAGCATATTATTTGACCTATTTCTCTTCCTTCCTTCCTTCCTTCCTTCCTTCCTTTTTTTCTTTTTCTTTTTTAAGTCAGAGTCTCACTCCATTGCCGAGGTTGGGAGTGCAGTGGCCGGCTCATGGCCACCGCAGCCTCAACCTACTGGACTCAGGTAATCCTTCTTCTGCCTCAGCCTTCCGAATAGCTGGGACTACAGGCACATGCCACCACACCCGACTCATTTTTTGATTTATTGTAGAGATGAGGGCTAACCAAGTTGCCCAGGCTGATCTCGAACCCGTGGATTCAGGCAATCCTCTCACCTCAGCCTCCCAAAGTGCTGGGATTATAGACATGAGCCACCACACCCAGCCTGATTTGACCTATTTCACAGACAGATTAGAAATTGTTAGAGAACTCCCTCAGTTTCTCCCAACAACTATATAAATCGAACTGCATTACTATCTGATTTCTTTTGTTTTCTTTCTTCCTGTTACAGTTGGAAGAGGTGGTCCTATTCCTGCCTCAGGGCCAATTTCTACTCTTTTGCTTTTGAACTTGTATCTTCAACCTTACCTGATCCAATAACCCTTATGTTTCCTGTATTATCCTTAATGTCTTCTTCAGCATTTAAATATGTTCAAATCACTCCTAGGATCAACCCGGCCATGAAGGTCAGGAGCAAAATGTCTTTGATGAAAGTTCTTCTCCAGATACTGCCCGAGTTCTTCTCTCCAGCAGAAGTGTAGTGAACAGCTATGGCACATTTAAAAAATCTAGACTACTAGGGAAGTGGTTGCCTGGGGTTTGGGGTGGAAGGGAGAGGTGAGGTAAAATTTGAAAGGAATTGGAGATGAGTATTAATTGAGGCTCTTTCTTGGTAAAGAAAATGCTCTAAAATTGATTGTGGTGATGGCTGTACAACTCTGTGAGCATACTAGACTACTGAATTGTATACTTTAAATGGGTGAATTGTATGATGTGTGTATGATATCTCAGTGAAGCTGGTTTTTTTTTGTTTTTCGTTTTTTTTTTTTTAGTTGGAGTCTCACTCTGTCGCCCAGACTG
>NW_007249245.1:1024913-1026871 GCF_000164805.1 Carlito syrichta
GTCTCGCTGCCCAAGTGGGTCTCGAACCTGCGGGCTCAGGCAATCCACTCACCTCAGCCTTCCAAAGGCGCAGGATTACAGGCTGAGCCACCAAGCCCGGCTCAGTGAAGCTGTTTTTAATTTATTTATTTTTGAGTCAGAGTCTCACTCAAAAATAAATAAATACGTTTATTTATTTGTGGAGTGCAGCTGGAGTATGTGAACTCAGGTGATCCTTTTGCCTCAGCCTCTCAAGTAGCAGGACTATACCCACAAGCCACCACACATGGCTAATATTTTGAGTATTTTTGTAGAGACAGGTTCTTACTATATTGCCCAAGCTTGTCTAGAACTCATGGGTTCAAGTGATTCTCTTGCTTCAGCCTTCCAAAATGCTGAGATTACAGCCTCACATACTGTACCCAGCCTCATAAAACTGTTTTTTAAAAAAAATAGCTTACTTTTGTCACAATGAAAGATTGACTTAAGGGATATTGCAAGGGAGTCTCTTGGTGGTAATGAGTTCTGTATTCTGATTACAGTGTTGGTTATTTGAATCTACACATGAGATGCATTTTCATAATACTATATACACTTTCTAAATACACATTAAAAATGATTTTTAAAAGATAGCACATAAACTGGAGAAATCCAAATAGGGTCTGTATCTAAGTTAATAGTGTTTTACTAATGCTAATGTCCTGGTTTTGACATGTACTCTGGTTATGTAAGATATTGTGACTGGTGGAAGCTGGGTGAAGGGTACATGGGAGCTCTCTGTACTATTTTTGAGACTTTTGGTGAATCTCAAACTACTTCAAAATAAAAATGTTATAAATTTTTAAAAATCCAGACATCTTTCTTCTCCTTTCCAAACCACAGGGAGGCTGCTTTTCAGATGAATCTATTCCTAGATATGGTTGGATGACCCAGAGGTGGGCATCTGACCCAGCCCAGGGAAATTGGAATTGTTCCCTGATTTTTTTTTTTAAATCTGTGCATTATTTAATTATATAACTATCCTGCAATTGTTAATCCATTCTTCCAATGATTAATTTTTTTTGAGTGTTTCCAATTTTGAGCTATTATGAATAAAGTGCTATGAATATTCTTCTACAAGTCTTTAGGAGTAATTTGTTTTTTTTAATGAATCTTTTTTTTCTCTTTTGACTTTTTTTAATTTTAAAGATGTGGGGTACGATTCAGAGTTAGGTATACAAAAGTTCATTATGCAGGTACCCTTGTTGATGAGGTGTGCCCCCCTTTCCCAGGCAGATTCCCCTACTGCCAATTCCGTCTCTCCTCTTTCCTGCTCCCCCTCCACTGACAGTTTCCTGTTACTGTTCCTTTTCTTATAATATTACAATAATTGTTCAAGGTCTACTTATGAGTGAGAGCATGTGATACTCAGTTCTTTGTTTCTGTGGGATATCACTCAGTATTATAGACTCTAAGTCCATCCAGGTTGCTGTAAGTTCACGATTTTGTCCTTTATGGGTGCGTAATATTCCATCATGTATATGTACCACATTTTTAAAAAGTCATTTGTTTTTATTTCTTTTGGGTAAATGACTAGAAATGAAATTTTCGGGTCACAAAATAGATGGATGTTTAACTTTGTAAGAGACTGCTAAACAGTTCTCCCAAGCAATCATACAATTTTACGTTCAAACCAGTTGTGTTGATTGTGTTACTTGGACCCTGAACGTTTACCATAATACTATAAGAAACGGATTGGCAGTAGTGGGATAATGCCAGGCTGGGGGGCTTGGGCACAACATCAATAAGGGTATCTGATCTCAAACCAAGCAAAGTGAGGTCCAAACTTTACCTGTACAATGACCACTTGTATACCTAATCCTGAATTGTACCACATTTAAAAAAAATTATTTATTATAGAGATGTGGGGTACAATCCACAGTTAGGTATATAAACATTGATCATGCAGGTACCCTTGTTGATGAAGTATGCCCCTCCCT
>NW_007249245.1:1027026-1033832 GCF_000164805.1 Carlito syrichta
CAATAGGGGAATTGCTGGGTCATATGGAAGTTCAATTTCTAGTTCTTTCAGAAATCGCCACACTGTCTTCCAAAGAGCTTGTACTAGTCTGCATTCCCACCAGCAGCAATGTAGAAGCGTTCCTTTTTCCTCCACATCCTCACCAGCATCTGTTGTTGTTTGTTTTATTAATGATGGCTATTCTTACTGGGGTTAGGTGGTGTCTCAATGTGGTTTTGATTTGCATTTCTCTAATGTGTACCACATCTTTAAAATAAAAAAAAGAGAGGGTGCTACTTGTTTCATATTCCCACCAACATTTGATATGGCTAGTCTTTGGTTTTAGCTTTTTTAGAGAGTGTGAAATACTATCTCATTGTGGTTTTTATATACATGTCCCCCGATGTCTACTGATATTTGGCAATTTTTAATGGGCCTTATTGGCCATTGTATATCTTCTTTTCTGAAAAGTTCATCAAATATTTGGCATTGGAAGACTGGTGAAGCAACCTCATTGGTGGTTTCTCCAAGAGGGTATACATTTTACCTGTCGTACAGTAGATTAAAGCCAAGACAAGACTCAGCAGTTCAAGTCTGGCATTGAAATATGCTGGAGTTAAGTTGAACTTTTTAGTGAAATTTTGTGGAAGGACTTCCCTTTTGCCTTCCCACCAGCCGTGGGCACCAATGTGCGTTTGCTGTGTATTTGTGGGCAGCTCCCCCATTTTGTAGGTTTCTGAGCTATGCAGCAGATGCTTGAGCTATAGCTACTTGTGTGTCTGCTTCTGAATTTGTCCTTCCCCCGGTCCCACCGGGCAGCTTGCAGACTCCCAGCTCTCGCTGGTCCTGCCATATTTCCTTCATGGCTCAAGTGAAGCTTCACCTCCTACTTCCTGTCCTATGAATCAGCTCTTAATTATTTTTCCTGAGTGCATGGATAAACAAACACATGAATAAATCAACAAGAAGCTAAACCATCAAGACCCAAGTGCAAACCCATCATGATAATAACTGGTATCCATGTGAAGCACTGCAGTTTATAGCAGGTATATAATTCGTCTTCAAAACAAAGTTATGGGGCATTGTTATCATCTCCATTTTACAGGTGAGGAATATTAAGGCTCAGAGAAGTTAAATGAGTTGCTGTGGTTATCCCCCTTGGCTGTTCTTCTTGAGAGAGGAGAGCTGTAGCTGAGATTCACAAATGGCAATATGGTGGAGACAATCTAGTTTCCGTTACCGCAGACTAGGGTTGGAAGGGAGGTGGATGGGATGAAGGAGGAGGTGGACTAAGGGAGCTTGAGATACTAGACTCCTTTAACTCCTAAGGGCGCTGGCCCAGGATATCTCAGGACACAGGGCAGGTCTTTGTATGGTAGGGTTTGAGAAGTCTTTCCAGGAACCCTCACCAAAATCTACTTTCTTGCATATACACAGTGCTTCCGTTTTCATAATCATTTATCTCCTGCTAATTAGGACAGTACTTCTTAAGCTTTTCTATTGAAGCTCTCCAATTATTGAGGCCATTTAGTTGTTGGGGATGACTGGAGTCCTCGCTGCTAAGACCAGGAACCCCAAATGTATGAGAACTCAAAAGAGGCTACCAGAGAATTGCTGGACTGAAAAGTCTTAGAGGCAGGCAACTGATTTGAAGGATCATGGCACCAAGTCATAGAGTTGTTTGGCATGGGTATTGCTGGTATATAGATCGTGTTTTTTTATTTTGGGGATGCTTGAGGCACTGACAGAGATTATGGCAGGTGCCAATGTCCCCTAAAGTTCTTCCCGACAATAGCAATACAGCTTACATGCAGTCCCTCTAGGCATCCCTGGAAAGAGATGGAAAATTACTCAATACATTTCTTTTTAATGTCGAGATATTTCTAAGATCCTCCTGTGACAGTACCCACACTTAACCATCCACTGGGTCAGGAGGGTATAGTGGTTAAGAGTTAGAATTTCAAGTACAACAAACTTAGGCCATGCCCCTTACTAGTATTCTACTAGGCATGCTGTGAAAGTTCGATGCATACTCACTGCATTATTATTATATATAAAGTGACAAAAAGCCACTGGATTTGGTTAACTCATATTAATTTGTATTTTAGAAATTACAACAGTACCTATAAACTCTTGAAAGATAGAAATATAAATATATGACTGGTGTTCTATATTCAGACCACACAATACTTTGTGTGCAGATTGATATGGACCTGTTGCAATAATGGCTCTGCATGGTCATTGGTCCTTAGAGCTGGTATCCTCTGATGTAGTGGAAAAGCTTGGATTTGGAATCCTACAGGCCTGTGTTCAAGTCCTGGTTCCACCACATGCTAAATGTGCCATCTTTGGCAAGTTGCTTAACTTCTCTGAGTCTCAGTTTTCTCATCTCTAAAATAAAGGATAATACCTGCCTTACTGGGCCATTGGAAAATTAAGTAACACAATGTCCATAGGAACCTGATATATGATGGGTGGCAAATGAATGTTCATTTGTTCTGTCACAATTTTGAGAGAAGTAGAGTAGTCCACATCAGTTTGAAAACAATATTTAAGTGGCAGAAACTGGGACACTAAGACCTACTTACCTAGAAGGACTCTTAGCCCCACTCTCTGAAAGCCGGAGAGAAATAAAGTATTCTTCCCATTCAATAGTGCTTTTAAAATCTTATTAACACTTTCATTTTACAGTAGCACATAGGAACAGCTTCAGCTTCCATCTATTCTCATTTACTTCATTTTTTTTTTTCTTTCTTGAGTTGGAGTCTCACTCTGTCGCCCAGACTGGAGTGCAGTGGCCGCTCCCGGCCACCGCAGCCTTGGCCTGCTGGGCTCCGGCGATCCTTCCAGGCATGCGCTACCACGCCCGACTGATTTTTTAATTTATTGTAGAGATGAGGTCTCGTCAAGTTGCCCAGGCGGGTCTTCAACCCACAGGCTCAGGCAATCCACTCACCTCAGCCTCCCAAAGGCGTGGGATTACAGGCTGAGCCACCGAGCCCGACTTACTTCATTTTTAATTTTCCTTAATTCCTTCTTCTTCTCTCTTAAGCTTTCTCATTGCACTTAACCTGGAAACCTCACGTAAGTAAGTGATACCACACACCCTGCAGTGGAACAGGCTACGGGCACAATATTAGTGTGATGTCACCACTGTTGCTGGTGAAGCCTGTGTATTTCTACGGCCTGTCTCAGGGTAGCTAGACCCCTGTAAAATCTCTTATTAAAAAGTCATCTTGACTACAGCATTGATGGTGGTAATGGAGCATGCCGTCCTTAAGTCCTTTCCCTGAGAGTCGAGGCAGGAATCATCCATTGGCTTAAAACATCTTCGCCCCTCTTTCCTGGATGGAAGCCTGGAGGGCATGCAAGACCTGTCTACTCTACAAACAGGGAGGTGGGCAGGACAGAAGTGAATGCTGGGAGCCAGGGCAGACATCAGCATGATGAGGGCACGTTCTCTTAGGAGTTGTGGCTTGTGGATTGCCAGGGAGCTAGAAAGTTGCCTGTGTCTTTGTCTTCCCATTCCCTCCTGAGTTCCTTCACACCTCTCTTCACTCGGTAGATGTGTGGGAGGATTGTACACAGTCTCAGAAACCTGCCACATTTAAGGAAGGATCCAGGCCAGACTTCTTTCTCTTCTTTGGGCAAGGTGCTTTACCTGTTTTAAAAATGTCCCTTCCACGAGGGCTGGGCATGGTGGCTCACATTTGTAACCTCAGTACTTTGGGAGGCTTAGGTGGGAGGATTTCTTGAGCCCAGGAGTTTAAGACAAGCCTGGGCAACATAGCAAGACCTCATCTCTACAAAAAATAAAGAAATTAGCCAGCCATGGTGGCGTGTATCTGTAGTCCCAGCTACTTGGGAGACTGAGGTGGAAGGATCACCTGAGCCAAGGAGGTTGAGACTGCAGTGAACCCTGACTGTGCTCCCGCATTCCAGCCTGGGTGACAGAGTGAGACTCTGACTCAAAAAAGAAGGAAAGAAAGAAAAAGATCTCTTCCATTTCCTGTTTCTGGGTCTACACAGTGTGCTTTGTCTCTTCCTTTCGACATAAGCAATGAAGAAAGACACTCTGTCTTTGAAAAAATTTCATCCCTGGTCAAATCCTTTTCCCCGTGTCCTTAGAAAGTATAGGCAATGAGTACCCATGTTGCTATTATCTGGCTTTGCATTGATATCCCAGAACAGGTAACAACTGTTCGTCAGAAGTGGAATTGGAGCCAGGAGCCATGTTCGTCTATCATGATCTTGTGACATGGTGGTATAAGATTATATGACATATTAATATAGGGAGCATGTGACTTTGGAATGGGGAACAAAGAGCAGGAGACTCAGCATTTTAAGCAAATAACCAATTCAGGAATGAAAGCTGCTAGTATTCCCTATTTATCTTCTTTAGGATAATTATCTTTTTTTTTTTTTAGATTTAAAAATATAGTTTATTTAAAGGTAAATTAGAGAAAGAGAAGGGAGAGAGAAGATTCACCTCCCCAAGGTATGGAGGAGGGTGCCAAAGCCAGGAAGCATGGAGACAGCCATAGCTCAAAGAGCACATGGCCACACCAGAGTCTAGCAAAGCAATGGCCCCCATCTGTTTCCTTATTCTCAACTTTAGAAGCTGTTTGCCTAGCACAATATTATATATCCATAAACAATTTATCTAATATATGCCTTGTGAACAACCTGGAGGTTCATTGGATTAATTAATTAATAATGGTTAATAAACCCTTTGAAATCCTTTTAATAAAGGGCCCACCTAAGTCCAAAGTACTATTAAAACCAGGCCTAATGAGGTCAATGGTTTAAAGAGAGGGTTTTAAGCCATATATAAAGCTCCTCTAATGATGGTTGATACGGGACAAAGGTAAGAAGAGGAAGGTGAGTCTACATGCGAATGTTTAAAATCTTCCTCCATGGAAATGGATCCACACTGAGGTCTACTACACAGTTGAAGTCAGATTTGAAACGCTCTACTGACTAACGGATTCTCCAGTTGTTAAACCTATGTTGTAGGACAGAGGCCTCTGCTTTGTAAAAGCTTAACGTGCAGTTTGCTGCTGAGTACGGAAGACCTTCTCAGACAGAGGAGATTTCCTCTGCGAGTTTGCAAACCAGGTTAGTTCCTGCCATTTTTGTATCTTAGAAAACTTATAAGCTAACTTTGGAATGAAACAAAAAATAGAGTTGACTGAGGAAGAAATGGAACACAGCAAACCTCTTCTAAGTCATGTTCTCTGACGCTCCTCTTGGTATTTTGCTTTGTTTTGTTTTCCCTATGGAGACTGTAGTATAAGAATGGGAATGAAATTATGGGGTCACCAAGCTTTAGATGGGATGGGAGTGTGTGTGAATAACACATGTAAGATGTGTAAGACCCATATCAATGTGAAATTAGATTGAAATGAGATGGGAGTTTATGTTTGGGAAAGAGAGTAACATGTACTGAGTCTGTGAGAATATCTTGGAAAGTGGGTTTTGAACTGGAAATAATGCTAAACCTTTTTTAAAAATCAAAGCAGTTTTTAAAAGAAACTTTAAAGTTTTAAAATTAACCAGTTTCTATTTCAAATCAGAACAGGTCCTGGAGAATAAGATTCCCCACGATGCTATCCTCTATTATATTTCGGGGACGTAGTGCCCTCATTGGTAAGTCACTGATTGACATTTAGCATTGTTACAGGATGTCCATGAAAACTTTCAGCACAGCCAAGAATCAGAAAAAGCAATGATTACATGTAATAGAAAAGTGGGCTTTCCTTCTATCCAACTGGCATTAATTAACTGTTATTTCTATAATTAAGAGTATTCTGCTTGACAAGCAGGGGAAGGCAATATCGGTAGGAATTTAAATAATCAAATACTCGTTGATCTGCTTACTTTTGGCCTGACAGTGCACCTATTAGGCTTGATATCTTATCAAGAAGTAGATGAAACAGTGCCTTGGGAGGCAAGACATATGAAGAGAAAATAATCAGTGTCAGGCAGTAGATAAGTGTTAACTGAGAATAGATAGAAAAGAAAACCCGAGTCTGAGAGGAGTTTAGAAGGAAGAGTTTACAGCCAGCTAGCATGTTCAGACTTGAAAGGCTTTTTGGGGAGACATGAAAGTTGAAAAATGCTTGGAGATTTAACAAGAGAAGGGAAGAGCCTGCTGGATGGGAGGAATGACTTCAATAAAGAAGCAGAAGCAGAAACACATGAAAAGTGTTGGACACACTAAGCAGTTTACGGTGCCCAGAACAGAAGAGGGAATTTCTGAAAGGAAGACTGGAAAGATAGGTTGGAGAGATGGCAAGGGACTATTAATAAGAAAATGTTGAAGCTTTGACCGAAGAAAAATGAAGAGCCATTGTAAGCAATGTTTCAGTTGTCTATATTTATAGAGTGATGACTGTAAAGAAAATATTTCTAAAATGTTCCATTTTAAACTTGGAAATGTGACGTTACTCAACAACAACATCCAGTTACTTATGGAATGAAGCATGGCAACAAAGTTTGAAATTTTTACTCCTTTTTGAATGGCCAGGTAAGAGCAGAGTTATATGAGTAGATTAATTATGAGCTACCATGCTAGCTGTGTATAGCTATAAGGTGACTCTAATTTAAAAAGGGCCCATGTGTTTATGATACCTACACAGGTGGTGTAGGGTCTATGGTCATATTCCAGTTCTTTTATTTTTTTATTTTTATTTTTATTTTTTTTAAAGTTGGAGTCTCACTCTGTCACCCAGACTGGAGTGCAGTGGCCGCTCCTGGCCACCGCAGCCTCGACCTGCTGGGCTTCGGCGATCCTTCCACCTCAGCCTTCCGAGTAGCCGGAATAC
>NW_007249245.1:1033852-1046236 GCF_000164805.1 Carlito syrichta
CACGCCTGGCTGATCTTTTGATTTATTGTAGAGATGAGGTCTTGCTGCCCAGGCGGGTCTCGAACCTGCGGGCTCAGGCAATCCACTCACCTCAGCCTCCCAAAGGAGCGGGATTACAGGCTGAGCCACCGAGCCCGACTTCCAGTTCTTTTAAAGCAGTGGTTCTCCAACTTTATGCGTAAGAGTCAACTGGTAATGCTAGTTAACTTGTAGATTATTTGGCCTTATACCTAAAGATTCTGGTTCAGTAGATCAGGTATGAGAAGTTCAGTGATTTAAAAATAAGCATCCCAGCTTACCTTGACGCCTGTGGTCTGTGAGCCACACAGTGAACATGGCAAAAACTGCGTCTCCAGTAAAGAGATATTGAACCTGTCAATATATGGACACTTGATCCAGATAATTTAGATAATCCCTTTCCTTCATCCATCCATTTATCCATTCGTTCATTCATTCAACAAAAATTTATTAAATATCTGCTCTGTGCCAGGCACTGTGCTAGGTGCTGAGGATGACATAGCAGAGAAAAACACTGAGTCTCTGCCCCATGGTATGAATCTTCTAGTGAGAGGAACAGGCAAAAAGAAAGATCAGAAAGGAAAAAAGGAAGAGAGAGGGAAAGAGAGAGAGGAAGGAGGAAGAAAGGGAGAAAAAGAAAGAAGAGAGAGAAAGAGAAAGAAAAAAGAAGGAAGCAAGAAAGAAAAGAAAGAAGGAAGGAAGGAAGGGAAAAGGAAGGAAGATCAAGTGGTGATAAGCAATATAAATAAAATAATGTTAAGGTAATGGGGGACAAGGAATAAGGTGTGAGTGTGTTGTCTTTTTAACATAGGTGGAAAGAAGGCTCTCTGATAAGGCGACTTTATAGAAACCTTTTTATTATAAAATGTTTCAATACAAATTGGAGAGCGAGGGAGAGCCTCTTGTAGTTCATAAGCATGATGGCTGGGTTTTCACACGCTTGTGTGAGATGCGCTGCCCTCAAAACTTGTTATGGCCGGGCTGGGTGGCTCAGCCTGTAATTCCGCACCTTTGGGAGGCTGAGGTGAGTGGATTGCCTGAGTCCCGCAATTCCGCACCTTTGGGAGCCTGTAATTCCGCACCTTTGGGAGGCTGAGGTGAGTGGATTGTTCGAGACCCGCCTGGGCAACTTGGCGAGACCTCATCTCTACAATAAATCAAAAATCAACCGGGCATGGTAGCGCGTGCCTGTAGTTCCAGCTACTTGGAAGGCTGAGGCGGAAGGATCGCCGGAGCCCAGCAGGTCGAGGCTGCAGTGACCGGGAGTGGCCACTGCCCTCCAGTCTGGGCGACAGAGTGAGACTCCAACTCGAAAAAAAACCAAAAAAACCTTTTATGGTGTTTAGACATTACCCATCTGACATGGAAAAAAAAAATGAGGAGAGACTTGTATAAGAGGCTCTCATACACTAATAACCTGCTTATATATCTTTTTATATTTTGCCATTCTTATTTTATCTATCTCTCACCCCTACCTTGTTTTGGGGTTTGTGTGTGTGTGTGTTTGGTTGGAGCATTTTAAAACATAAAAACATTTCATCTGTAACATTTTTTGTTATGTCCCTGACATATAAGGACCAGCTCTGGCACAAAAATATATTCCTAGTTTATTTTGAACATTTTCTGCCCCAGACCAGGAATCAGTCATTATCCTGGGGAGCACTGGTTACTCTTAGCAGGAAATAGTATTTAGAGACCAAGCTTGAGTGCTAGGCATGCTGCATTGCTGTGGGTTTGTCATTTCTTTTAGATCTTTTCAATGGAGAGAGCTAGAAAATACATATTTTGGGGCTGGGTGCAGTGGTTCACACCTGTAATCCCAGCACTTTGGGAGGCAGAGAAAGAGGATTGCCTGAGCCCAGGGGTTCGACACCAGCCTGGGCAATTTGGTGAAATCTTGTCTTTACAATAAATCAGAAAATTAACTGGGTGCGGTGGTGCGTGCTTGTAGTTCCAGCTACTTGGTAGGCTGATGTGGAAGGATCGCTTGAGCCCTGGAGGTTGAGGCTGTGGCTAGCTCTGATCATGCCACTGTACTCCAACCTAGGTGACAGAGTGAGACTCTGACTCAAAAAGAAAAAAGAAAAAAGAAAAATAATACGTATTTTTAAAAGAAAAATAATTAGACCTTCATACAGATATTTCACATTCATATTTATGAATTCAAGGTTTTTACATTGGTTTTGTATTTGTGCCTCTGCTGTCTGACACTAAAATTCCTGGTTCTAATAGCTTTAGCATTATCTATTTATATATAACAGTGTCAAAAAAACTATGAGAGTATCACCAACCGACAAATTTAAGGCTTTCCTGTGATTCTTTATGTTCATGGGATGTATTCCACTAGTGATATACACTTACTATTGACACATTTTAAATTCACCTGAGAAAATTGTCTTCTTTGTGCTAAGGAAACTTTGGGTTTGATATAGGGTTAGATTTATTTGTTTTTCCTTTGATATGATTCCTTTTTTCCTATTTAATTTTTAAAATTATGGGAACATTTACATTGCTTCAAAATAAAAACTCTAAAGCCCATCCCTGTTTCCTTTTTCCTTTTTTTTGGATCATAGCCTCACTCTGTCACCCAGGCTGGAGGGCAGTGGCGCTCTCATAGTCACTGCAGCCTTGACCTGCTGGGCTCAGGCGATCCTTCTACCTCAGCCTTCCAAGTAGCTGGAACCACAGGCATGTGCCACCATGCCCAGCTAATTTTTTGACTTATTGTAGAGATAGGGTCTCGCCAATTTGCTCAGCCTGATCTCAAACCCCTGGATTCAGGCAATTCTCTCGCTTCCACCTCCCAAAGTGTCAGGATTACAGGTGTGAGTCACCACGTCTGGTCATACCTATTTTCTTTATCTTCTTACTCTTGCCAATATCCAACACTTTTTATTAGTTGTTGGCTCATCTTTGTATTCTTTTGAAAATATGAGCAAAAGCACACACATACACAATTGTATTTTCTCCCTTACACTGAGAGTATGATTCTGTAAATACCATTTTGTTCCTGCAGAGAACTTTATAGGTATATATAAATCTGCTTCTTTCCTTTTTATAGCTGCATCATACTCCATTGTGTGGATGTACTTAGCTTATTCAGTCCGTCCCTACGTTAATGACATCTGTGTTGTTTCCAGTCCTCTGCCAGTCTAAACAGAGCTGAAATGAACAACAACAACAAAAAAGCCAAACTTTCTAATTCTTGCCAACTGAAGAGTTGGAAAATACTGTCATAGTGATATTTTAATATGCCTTTCTCTACTTCTGACTGTAGTGGAACACCTTTGTATATGTTTAAGGACCATTTTCTTTTTTAATCTATTCTATATCTTTTGCTGATAAAGTGATACTTGAACAGGGACTTGAAGGCAGTGAATCGCGTAAAATACCTGGAGCAATAGCATCCTAGGTCACAGAAACCACAAACGGAAAGGACTTGAGGCAGAAACCTGCCTGGAGTGTTGAAGGATAAGCACAAAGAAGCCTGTGGCTGCTGGGGAGTGAGCACAGGAAGGAGCCGTGAGAAAAGGCGCAGAGGTCCAGCTCAGGTAGGGCTCGGAGGCCGCAGGATGGACTTAGCCATTCCTTCAGCTGGAGAGAAGGCCACTGGAAGACTCAGAGAGAAGACTGAAGTGAGCCTGTGCTTGTTCCCTCAGGATCCCTCCAGCTGCTGGGGCTGGGGGTGGGAGACAGGCTGAAGAGTGGGACAGGGAGAGCAGCTGGGAGGCTGATAACAAGAGTCCAGCTGAGCAGTGATGCTGGTCTGGACCAAGACAGCAGCAGAGGTGGGAGAAGTGGTCAGATCCTAGTTTTTTGTGTCAAACGTTTTAACAAAGATACTTTTTTTTTTTTTTTTGAGGGTTGGAGTCTCACTCTGTCGCCCAGGCTAAGGTGCAGTGACAGAATCACAGTTCACAGCAGCCTCAACCTTCTGGGCTCGGGAGATTCTTCCACCTCAGCCTTCTGAGTAGCTGAGACTACAGGCCTGCACCATTACACCTGGCTAATATTTTTATTTTTATTTTTTATGTAGAGACGAGATCTCATGACATTGCCTAAGCTGGTCTCAAACTCCTGGACTCAAGCAATCCTCCTGCCTTGGCCTCCCAAAGTGCTGGAATTACAGGTATGAGCCACCGCACCTGGCCAGATGCTTTCTTATAACAAATATTTGTAGTCTTAAGGTACAAACCAACAATCCTTGGAACTATTAGAACAGATTTTTCAACTCAAAATAATGTTGTATATCCTCTAGAAAAAGCTCCGTATCTCCTTAAACAAACAGACTTAGAAACTTATTTTACAATGTCAGAACAAAAATTAAGAGTAGACTGGACAGATTATTTTGGTAAATTCGACTTTTATTTCTAATTTTGTTAAATAGACTTACATAGAAACTCAGCTTCAAAGTAACATGATCCAAAATAAGAATATATTTAACTTGTTATGGTACCCTTCCTTCTTATCTTCCTAGACAAAGGCAACAAAATTGTTCATCTGGATGTTTACATCCCCAGAAGCATTTATGTCAGAAGTGTTTCAGAATTTCTCTCAAGGTCCCTGCTTAAAAATCTCGTGGCAATCTAAATACTGATTGAAACTGCAGCACAGGAATTTGGGATCTATGAGTTGAATTTCATAATATTTTTCACCGTGTTTTACAATTAAGTGCGGTATTAATACAAAACAGAACAAAAGATTGGAATAGAATAGGGAGGAGGAATTTCTGTTTTGTCTGATGACTGATCATGGCATAAAGGGACTTGGGGAGGCTATGTCTTTAGCTTTAGGCTTAGCAATGCTGATTATAGCAACCCAAGCAGTGTTTTCTCACAGGCTTCAAGTGAGTTATCCTTCTGCCTCCCAGGCACTTCTAGGGGCTCATACCCTTTCATGCACTCAGTGAACCCTCACCTGCATCCTCACCTGTACCACGGCTGCTATGGGGACATCATGACCATGACAACCTCTGGAGTTGCCTGTGATATAAACAGTTTGATTAATTGTAGTAAGTAAAAGCAAGGCAAACATTTGACGTCCCCCTTTCATCATTTGCAGATTCTTTCTTAGGAAGTAACTTAATTGTGAAAAGTAATCATCCGCGTTATGACAATACTATCAACAAATTAGAAAAAACAGAATTCTGCCCACGCTAACCACCCACTTCTTTGCATTTTTCCCCATAAATCTTCTGAGCCCAGAAGGTCGAGGCGGTAGTGAGCTGTGATCCTGTCACTGTACCTTAGCCTGGGCGACAGAGTGAGACTCCAACCCTCAAAAAAAAAAAAAAAAAGTATCTTTGTTAAAACGTTTGACGCAAAAAACTAGGATCTGAGCACTTCTCCCACCTCTGCTGCTGTCTTGGTCCAGACCAGCATCACTGCTCAGCTGGACTCTTGTTATCAGCCTCCCAGCTGCTCTCCCTGTCCCACTCTTCAGCCTGTGCCCCACCCCCCACCCCCAGCAGCTGGAGGGATCCTGAGGGAACAAGCACAGGCTCACTTCAGTCTTCTCTCTGAGTCTTCCAGTGGCCTTCTCTCCAGCTGAAGGAATGGCTAAGTCCATCCTGCGGCCTCCGAGCCCTACCTGAGCTGGACCTCTGCGCCTTTTCTCACGGCTCCTTCCTGTGCTCACTCCCCAGCAGCCACAGGCTTCTTTGTGCTTATCCCTCAACACTCCAGGCAGGTTTCTGCCTCAAGTCCTTTCCGTTTGTGGTTTCTGTGACCTAGGATGCTATTGCTCCAGGTATTTTACGCAATTCACTGCCTTCAAGTCCCTGTTCAAGTATCACTTTATCAGCAAAAGATATAGAATAGATTAAAAAAAAAAAAGCGGTCCTTAAACATATAAAAAGATGTTCCACCACAGTCAGAAGTAGAGAAAGGCATATTAAAAATCACTAACTCCTCATCTGATCAAAGAAGTGGGTCAGAGGCATTGCATGGACCCTGCTATCATTGCGGCCATCATCTCCAGGGAAAGCCATGGTGGAGGTGGCCTGCAAGACGGCTGGGACCACAGGGGACTTAAATTTGGCTTGATGCAGGTATTAAGCTAGAAACTTTCCATCAGCCCTATTTCATCCTACCCACAGAAGCTCAGGCCAAACTGGAAATGCATTTGCAGTGCTTCCAGCTCCAAAATGTTTTGGCGTCTGGATGTAGGTGCTTCAGTATAATTTGTTCTGGGGTTTCAGTAACATGTCTTTGGTATTTCATTCAAAGCTTGTCAGTTATTGGATGTCTTTTAAAAGTGTTCTATGAGTTTCAAAACTCCAGTTCTGTGATAAATAATATGCAATGTATTTAAGTTGATAAAATCTTGTAAAGGGCAATATTATTACAGATGTTCTCTTGGGGTTCGTGAAGTAGTAAATTTCATCCATATGGATTAAAGCACCGTATAATTAAGCCCTACTTGAATCAACTTGTTCCTTTGGTTCAGTTGAGGAAAGGGATTCAAATGACCTGGATATTTGTTTCCAAACTCTATTTTAAGTTGTCTATAAAACATAGACTTCTGGCCTTCCCAGTTAGAAACAAATTTTTACTTGAATTAGCTGGATAATTATTTTCTTACTACAAATGTCTGGACTCTGGATGCTAATTGTTTTGAGACAACTTTTTAAACTCTTTTTTAAAAAAAATTAGAATTATTAGCTAAAACTATGCCATGTCTACTTCTTCCAAACCTTACTTTGTTTCTCTGACTCTATTCTTTATGAAAGAAAGAATAGTAAAATTGCTGGGCCTGGTGGCTCATGCCCGCAATCCTAGCACTTTGGGAGGCTAAGGTGGGAGAATTGCTTGAGTCCTGGAGTTTAAGACCAGTCTGGGCAACATAGTGAGACTTTGTCTCTACAAAAAAAATGAAACAACTTAGACAAGCATGGTGATGTGCACCTGTAGTCTGAGCTACTGGGGAGGCTGAGGTAAAAGGATCACTTGAGCCTAGGAGTTGAGGCTGCATTGAGCTGGGATCATGCCACTGTACTCCAACCTGGGTGACAGAGTGAGACTGTTAAAAAAAAAATACAGTAAGTCCCCTACACACGAGCCTTCAAGGTCCGAACTTCCAAAAATGTGAATGTGCTACCAATGTCTGAACTTCCAGAGATGGAATGTGTATGTCCAATCACGTAAGTCAGTTCACATGTCTGGTGTACATTGTCACATGTGTGCATTCCCTGCAAGTTTTTGTGCTTTTGTGTATGCTACTGTACAGTATTGTATGGTATTTTTTTGTGCTTCTTTGTTTTTTGTGTATTATTTGTGTGAAAAGTATTATAAACTTATTATGGTACTGGACTATATAGCTAATTGTGTTAGTTGGGTACCTAGGCTAACTTTGGTAGATTTATGAATTGGACTCACGAACGCACTCTCGGAACAGAACTCGTTCATGTGTATGAGACTTACTGTAGTAGAATTGACGCTTTGGGGGAAAAGGAAGAGTGCCAAGGCCAGTGTAGATGAACTTGAACACAGGGAGGAAAACTTAGGAACAGCAGAAAAATGTGTTGCCTCATCTGGATGCTGATTTTATGATCTGTATTTTCCAGCTTGATAAACAAATGTATCACCCTGTTGGGACCTGGGACAGCAAAGAACACCTTTTGCAGGGTGTTGGGATTCTAACAGACAGAGTTAAGGTCATCCAGAAAACATTCCCCACGTGGAGTATGGCTCAACACCTCAAAGGCAGGTCATATTTTGTGTGCTTTCTTTAAATGAGACCCCTGAAGACCAGGTGTGCCCTGGGTCTCGCTGGGAGCTTTCCTACTGGGTCAGCAGTGGGCCTGGGAGGAGCTGTCTAGATGTTGCAGTCGTGTTGACTAAACATCTGAGTGTCTTTGAGTGGTCTTCCTTTCCCAGCTTCCAATTCCCCTTCTGCAAGATGTGGGGTTCTTATTGCATCTCTCGTTGTTTATGGAGCCATTGAGTTATGCCATGAGAGTTAATACAATAATTTAAAGGAATATGTTTGCCCTCCTCTCATAGGTTTTTTTCCAAGTTGTTTGAACAAATTTACTCTGTAAGCATTTTCAGGACTGCGGTTCCCACGATACATCCAAGTGTGACCACAGGCCACACTACGTTCAGCATCTCCCAGATGGAATTAACTCAACAGCCTCTCTCTATAAAATCTGCTTTATCTTCTGTATTTTCTGTGTTTTTCGAGGCACCATAATATAGCCAACCAGGTTATTTTCTTGGGCTCTCTAGTTCCTTCTCTCTTCATATCCAATCAAAATCAATTTCTATTAAGTTTACCTACTTTGGACCTAAGGTATATCTTCACACTTTAATGGCCTTCAATATTAAGAACAGTCTCTATTCTCTATTGCAAGGACCTTGAAGGCAAGGATCAGGACTGGGGCTTTTTCTCTTGACATCAGAGTAGAGCACAATTATGTTAAACACATAACTATTGAAGATAAAATTTCAGGGTAAAATAGCATGAGCACGTACACATATGCACACATACCCCTACAAGGAAATGAATGTGTCTTGGACACCTTGCAGTCAGTGTGGTCCCTCTCTTGGCACATAGTAGGGGTTTTAGAACATTTATTGAATGAATGAATGAATGAGTGAGTGAATACATGAACAGATCATTGAATAAATGAGAGAATGTTATGAGTATTCTCAGACTGAAGACATGCTGGGGATATAGTTCTGCCAGGCCTGGACTACATAAAAAGCAAACCTGACTCTTACTGCAAGAAAAACCAAATACTTTTAAAAAGAGAGAAAAATAAAGCAATCTGGAATTTTTCCTAGTGATTTTGGGGTTAGCATATCCTTTTAGGAAGTCAGGAAGAGGGAGGAGAATTTGGGACTGCCTGCTTTGGAAGATTTGCCTGGAGGGCTGACATACTGAGAATGCTCATATCTTTTTTCCACTCACAGTTAATATTTGAGACTAAATCTCTGTGTTTCATTTCAGGTGGTCTCTCAGCCTTTAAGTCAGGAGTTGAAGCCATTGTCACTCCAGTGGACATAGACAATAACTACGTCAATGATATTCTTGCCCGAGCTAGATTCTATAAAAGACATGGCTTCTAGGCAAAACTCTATGTGGGAGCCAGGTTGACAGGGTGCTCAGCTGGCCTTCCTTGGAGAGTTTGTTTTGTTTTTTTTTTTTGAGTTGGAGTCTCACTCGGTCGCCCAGACTGGAGCGCAGTGGCCGCTCCCGGCCACCGCAGCCTCGACCTGCTGGGCTCCAGCGATCCTTCCACCTCAGCCTTCTGAGTAACCGGAATTACAGGCATACGCTACCACGCCCGGCTGATTTTTTGATTTATTGTAGAGATGAGGTCTCGCTGCCCAGGCGGGTCTCGAACCCGCGGGCTCAGGCCATCCACTCACTTCAGCCTCCCAAAGGCGCGGGATGACAGGCTGAGCCACCGAGCTCGGCCCTTGGAGAGTTTTATATACCCAACATTGGCAAAGAAATGGCTAAAGCTATGAAAGAAAATTCATTTCCCAATTTTCGGAATGAAAATAAGCTTTAAAATAAAAAGAGAAGAAAAAATAGGAGGTCCACTTAGTTCACAATATGGTTCCCAGGAAATGTACCAGATATACATACAATTGCTTGGCAGTAAATGTGAGTATCATGGCAAGTGGCATCTACATATTCCAGTGTTGCCTCACTTTAGCCCATGATTTCAATGCTGACCCCCTCTGTATCTGTTTGCAAGTAGTTAAGTGAGCCTGACCTGAGCCTTTGTCCTTTTCCCAGTATTTGCCCAAACCACTAGGGTTTTGCTTATGAGAAGTTCCTGACTCATAAGCCAGGCAATCCATGGAATAATGGAGAAAGTAAAGATGGAATTCTAGCTCCACAGGTAACCAAGAGCCAACTGAGATAAAGCTGATCTTCGAGTGATATACACCAAATCCTTCAAACACACAGCATTCTCCTGTGTCTTCTTTTTTTGTGTGAAGATCCAGGGACTGGCTTCTCTTCTGTTTTCAGCAGCTGCTGCCACACACTTTCTTTCAAGGGATCCACTCCCGTAAGACATGGCTGAAGTTGAACATGTAGCACCCAAATTAATTATGGTTCCTTGGTTGCAAGCAAAAGTCACCACTTCTGGAAATGTTAAACAACAAAAAGAAATTACCAGAAGGCTAACAGAACTGCCTGAGAAGGTCAAGGAGATTAAGGGAAACCAGGCAACTCTGGGATCTGGGTAGCAGGAATTGGTGAGCCGTACTTTACAGCACCACCAGTGAATGAATGAGTTAGCATCCTCACTAATGCCCTCATAAATGAACGCCAAACACCTTTTCCTCATTCTTTCTCATTCTGCTTTACTTTAACAGTGCCAGGAAACAGACTGTTATGTGTTTATGCTGGATCATCCACACACCTTCCCCTTGGCTACTTTGCTTCTTTGGTCTGGCCCAGACTACCTACAATGGAGAAGGGACAATTCTCTAAAAGGAAACTGTGCTGTTTGTGGCCTTTATTTCCATAGCCAGGATAGGACACAAATAATAATATGTCGCAGTGTGAAACTGACAAAGTCCCTGAACTTGGGGCCCATGCTGGGCCTTCAACTCCTTCTGGAGATGTTCAATGAATATTTCTGCCCGTGACTTCTCTTTCTGAGAAGGAATACCCATCTACCTCTAAGTCCCTGGAGAAAGCCAAGTAAACCCTTCTCTGCCCAACGACTTCTCAACCCAATGTGAAGATTTGATCTGGGCAGAACCAAGAATCCTTGTTTCACTGGGCAGAGCCAAAGGTCAGTTGGTGTGGCAGTCCTGCCGCATCCATGCCTGTATCTTTTATGATTGGTTGAGGCTCATGCTATACCAGATGTTGTTTTTTGTTTTTGTTTTTGTTTTTGAGTTGGAGTCTCACTCTGTCGCCCAGACTGGAGTGCAGTGGCCGCTCCCGGCCACCGCAGCCTCGACCTGCTGGGCTCCGGTGATCCTTCCGCCTCAGCCTTCCGAGTAGCCGGAATTACAGGCATGCGCTATCACGCCTGGCTGATTTTTTTTATTTATTGTAGAGATGAGGTCTCGCTGCCCAGGTGGGTCTCGAAACTGCGGGCTCAGGGCATCCACTCACCTCAGCCTCCCAAAGGCACGGGATTACAGGCTGAGCCACCGAGCCCAGCTGGATGTTAAGTATTTTGATTATCACCCCTGCAATTAGACTGTGTAGGAAGTTCTTCAGAGGTCCACTTTGCTCAAGAATGGTTTCTTTTGAGCTTTCCCCCACAAGCACGTATTTCATCTAATTACTAGCCCCTTCAAGTGTCACTACTACAACAACAAAGTACTTCTAGATAAGATCACTTCCAAGTAATTTGAAAATCAAAGAAATAGTACAGTCACTTATTTCCTGAGTCAATTCCCTCAGTATTCTCTTTATGACCGGGATGCCAAAAAATGCCCTACGGGAGACGTCATACTCAAGTTGTCTTAGTTGTCTTAGTTTGGTTTACCCAGAAGCAGATCTCAAGGTAAGGATTCAAGTGCAGGTAGTTTATCTGGAATGTACAGGGAACACTGGAATGAAGTGACTTCAATATACAGGAAGGAGAAGATAGCCAATAAAATGTGTCATCAAGCCAGCTACCACAGTGGGTACCAGAGTTCAACCTTGTAGGACAACTGTTAAGAATGGTGCAAAAACATGCCTCAGAATTATTCCACCCAAGGACAAAGAGCTAGGGTATTTATGCGAGCCACTGGTTGAGAAATCTGCCTGTAGGGGGTTTAATGTTCTCGCATTCTACTGTAGCCTGAGTCAGGGCTTCACCAATGGGGTTTTGGTATCCTAGTACATGGGGCTCCTGTATCAAGGAGTCCTGTGAATTTGTCTTCTCCACATCCTGACCATTTCACTCCCTTACGTACAGAAGACTTTGGATCCCCAGTAGGGAAGGGCTGAGCCAAGGGACTCTGACCCTTTTGTCAATCTTTTTCTTGAACCTACCTATCCACTGCCCCAGTGGACTTATGTGATGCCCTTTAATGTCAAGGGACCAGCAGAAGGTCCCTTGGCCTTCTCAACCTTTGGAAGTGCTGCATTCATACCTTTGTTTGAATCCATCTATGTGCTTTTTATTTATCCCATTATCAATAACCATCTAAATATTTCCACCCTGCTGTGACAAGTTGCATGACTCTCCTCTTTTTCTTTTTTATTGTGCACTTGCCAATATTTGCTTCTTCTTATTTTTTTTGTTTGTTTTGAGTTGGAGTCTCACTCTGTCACCCAGACTGGAGTGCAGTGGCCGCTCCCGGTCACGGCACCCTTGACCTGCTGGGCTCCGGGGATCCTTCCGCCTCAGCCTTCCGAGTAGCTGGAACTACAGGCACGTGCTACCACGCCCGG